>NC_080574.1:101127946-101430976 GCF_029962835.1 Magnolia sinica | reverse complement strand
GAGGTCGTTCCGCCACATCAGATGTGTTCGGGGAATCCGAGTCGTACGCAGATTTGCCGATAGTAGTTAGGCCACACGGAGTGCTTATGCACTCTATGTCGACCAAGTTAACGTGCGCTCATGCTAACCGAGCCTGTTAAGTAACCCGATTGACCCATTATATGTTCACCATGTATGGACGCTACTGCTTGAATCTAAGGTACCGACTTACCAGTGAAGATCCCGTTTAACCTTGGTACCTCGATCCGATAAGACTCATGAGCCGGACATGGTGGTGTATGGGACATCGTGGTCGAGTTGTAGCCCTACACTGGGGTGACGAGCCTCCCCGTAGTGACCAGTGAGCAACCCAAACTCATGAGCCGAATATGGTAGTGTATGGGACACTGTATTCGAGCAGCCCGTAGTGACCACGAGTATACACTAAGACTACGCTAAGGTGACGAGCCTTTCCGTAGTGACCTCGAGTATAAACCAGGCCTGCGCTGAGGTGACGAGCCACTCCGCAGCGACCTGGAACTGTTCTTCGTATGTGATTAACTAAGATTGACAACCCTTGATGGATCAATGTTTGAGCCAATGATATAAAGAGAGGTACCTTAGCTTTCCAAACCTGTTGTATAAATATGCTTAATTAAGAACTTGGCTAATCACGTACATGCACCACATTTGCATGTGCCTTCAGCGTTGGAGTTGAGTACAGAAGAAGGGGTGCATGCCGCGATCGTGAGATGATGTCGCAGAGGGAGTGTAGGCGAGGGCATGCATCATTATAATATATCATCCTTGCATTAACTAGAGTACCTAGGAATGCTTGCTCTATTGCTTTATCATTACTGCTTGACTGAATTGATAACATGTTAACCTTTGCTTTATAGCTCCGCTAAGTTGATTACTCACTCCCACATTCTGGGATGGTGTTTTAAACATCAACCAGACCCTGTTATAGATGCAGATGATGGCAATGCTTTCGAGGCAGAGCCGGACTTTTACGATGATGAGGAGTTCTCCTATATGCAGCTATCAGGCGGGTCTATGTAGACCGTGTTCTGATCGACGAGGTTACAGGGATGCTGTCTAGATGTCATTACACTTGTCATTTTACATTTTAGAGTACCCATATATATTCATTTTGTCTATTTTGAGAGTATACGTGTATATATTTAACCTGGTAACATGTTCACACTTTGGAGACTTACAACAGTTTATACATTTTATATAATTATTACAGTCTTCCGCTTGCATAATTTAACTGTCTCTGAAGTATGATATGTTGTTTGGTATAATCTCACTCATGTTTAAGGCACTAATACAGACAACATTTAATCATCATTTTCTATGTTGCATAAGTGATATGTTGGAACTCTTGAGTTGGGCTCCTGCTTGACCCTCGATTTTCAGGGCGTTACAAGTTAGTATCAGAGCATGATTTGAATTAAACTGGACCTGGGTTATGGTCACATGACGTACACTGATGTATTTTGATGTAGGAGGGTGTGAGAAAACATAGAACCGGACATAGGATTCCTAACTTCGCCAAACGGTGAGATTGATCGAAATCAACGGTAGAAATTCGGTCCATAGGCCTTTGTGATCATGTGAAATGATCCCAACACCTTTCCAGACCGTCAATTGACGGGTTGAGATAGAAATTTAACCAGTTCCACATTTAAACAAACCAAAGAGTGCGAATATACGGGAGATGAAACCCAAAACGACTCGATTGGAGTCGGGGGCCAAATCAGTACAATTCGGGGGGACTCGAAGTGGACCCTGCACACATACGGCACCCCGAGGGGGATGTCATCGTCCCAGGGGTGAGCCCTCGCTAGGGAGTCTAGGGACCAGTGATGGCATCGCCGGATCGGCGAGGCCTCACCGATCGCCTGGATCGGGCCTGTCGGGCCGCACCGAGCCGGGTGGGCCGGTACTTGTGGTACGCTGTGGGGCCCACGAAATCACGTGGGGACCCCAATAACCCTTCCATTTGCTCCCCTCTCCCCTCTTGCACACCTCCAAGCTTCCCTTTTCCTTTACAAATCCCTTTTTCCCCTCTCAAATCACCTCTCCAATCTCATCTTCTTCCCTTTTCTTACACCTCCTCCACTATTCTCTTAAATCCATCTTCCACAACTACCTATCTCCCTTAATCCCCCTCATTTGAGCACACAAGCACTCCTTTGTGTCTCAAAAATCTCAAAGTCCAACAACTCATCCTATCCCTCCACCTTATTTCACTCCAATGGCTCTTTTCGAGCTTGTAGCAGTTATTTTCTCCATTTCCATGCTTTTTTCTCTCATGGGAAAGAAGAGAGCTTCCATGGAGGAAGCCGGGCCTAGCCGCCCTACTCGTTCGAGAAGGCTGAAAAGCGCCACCACAGGTACAAGCATCAATCGAGAGATAAGGACAAAGCGGGACCTCGATCCCTAGGCTCCCCTTGAGAGAGCTTTACTGGCGGATCTGTCCCATGGAAGATTTCAGGGTCGTAGGGTCCTTTTCGAAGCACACGTGGACGAGAGGCTCTTTGGGCAATATCTAGTAATGGACAGCCTGGTGGATGCCGGGTGGGGTCCCATATTTAAAGGCAAGTCTTGTACGAATGTGGGCACTGTCCGAGCCTTCTACGCCCATATACGAGAGCCAACGCTGGAGCCTTTGCAGTTCAAAATTCCCGTGGGAAAGCGAGAAGCCACGGTTGATATTGGCTTGATAGCCCGACTCATGGGAATGCCGCTTGGTGAGGTCCATATTAATGAGAAGAATCTTAGGAGTGCGCATAAAAAGGATCATCACACGCGATTCCTTTGTGGCCAACTGGCCCACTAGAATCCAAATAATAGCCTCCTAACATCCAATATGACAGACGACTTTCGCATACTCCACCACATCTTCACATACAACGTGTACCCCAAGTGGAGCAATCACAGCGAGTGCACGCGCCTGATGGTAGACTTTCTGTACCGAGTTGGGCAGGGAGAGAAGCTGTGCATGCCTACGTATGTGCTACTACAGATAGTTCACACCGTACGCTCCACTAGGACGGCCATTTCACTTCCATTCGACTGACTCATATGCAAGCTTGCACGTGAATTTGGCTACAGACTTGGCGCAGAAATTCCTATGCCGATCCATTTCATCAACGACACTACTCTCAACAATATGGAGATTGGGCCACGACAGCGTCAAGCCCGACTTGACAAAAGTGAGGATGAAACGGAAAGTGAAGAGGAAGTAAGCGATGAAGAAGGTGGAGAGGAGATAGAAGAAGAGCAGGAAGAGGAAGAAGAGGAAGCTCAAGACACTGATGAGGGCTCTCCTCCTGCCACTCATGAGCGTGACAGTGATCGGGCTACTTCAGAAGCCCGCTAGGCTCGAATCGAGGAGGGTCAAGCCGCCCTGCGACAGGAGGTCGGAGAGGTCCGAGCCGAACTTAAGGAGACCCGAGCCAAGCTTGAAGAGAACGGGGCCTTCATGAAATAAAAATTCAAGAAGGTGTCTCGCACCTTGAGGGTCATCCTGTATTGTCTGCAGGACAAGGGGGCACCTCCTCCATTACTAGACTCGGACGACTAGTCATGCATATAGTCGCCCTTTAATTTGCTTTGTTGCTTATTTGCTTGTTTTTATGTGTAGCCTTGATAGGCTTAATGGTGTGGTAGACTGGTTAATATGTTTCAGTGTTTGAAGGCCTGCTTAGGTTAGCTCACATGCATCTTCTGTCATGATTCATGTAATACTGTATCTCATGTACCATGACAATTTTATTAAATGAAATACATGAAGTTTCTTTGAGCTATAATGTAAATGTTATATTGTTGAGTTTGTGAGTATGCTGAAACTGACATGGGTCGCACCCTATGTTGTATATGGGGAATGCCACCTAAGGCCACAAGGAGCACGACACGTCTCACACTTGGCGATTCGATTGACGGGGCACCTCCCCTAAGTGATAACCAGACGGACCCCAGTTTGGGCCTAACTCACGACACTATGCCGGATTCTCAGCCGACCACTGGCCCCACTAATAGGCCGACACTTGTTACACCATCGGTTCCTTAGCAGAACTGTGCGCCTACTTCAACGCCCACACGTGCATCAGTCGGCTCCCCCTACTGATAGGTTGAAGCAGATGATGCTCTTGATGCAGCAGCAGCAACAGTTTTTGGCCACCATTGCAGAGGTCTTTGCCCAGAGCGTGGGTGTGGTTCCACTTGCACCTCTTGTGCAGCCTGCTGGCCATATGAGAGCTAGCGATCTGTTTGAGCTATTCCAGCGCTTCCGACCTCCTACCTTTGCGGGTACTCACAGACCTGAGGAAGTAGAGCATTGGCTTAACCACATCTCTAAGATGTTGAAGCCGTTGCATTGCACTGAGGCAGAGCAGGTGGAGCTGGTCACCTACATGTTCGAGAAGGAGGCTAGCCTCTGGTGGGACAGCGTCCTCCGAACTATTGTTGTCGGATATATGTGGACATGGGAAGCCTTTGAGACGCGCTTCCACGAGAAGTATTTCCCTCTCACTTACCTTAATGAGAAAGAGAGTGAATTTCTTCGCCTTCGTCAGGGAGGGATGTCAGTGGTGGAGTATGAGAAAAAGTTTACGGAGCTGGCCAGATATGCTCCCTTGATATTAGCCGACCAGCCGATGCAGATGCTGCGGTTTTCTGAGGGTCTGCGACCCGAGATACACTCGAAGATGTATTACGCAGGCATATCTACCTATGCTGAGTTAGTGGGCATGTCTTTGCGGATTGAGCAGGATGGGGATAGGCTATCCCGCTCGCGTGCACCCTTGGGTTAGAGGCCTCGACCTGATCTGCCCAGCCGTCCATTCCTCGGTAAGAGGCCCCGTGTAAACTCGCCTCCTAGACTCGAGGTTCCACCAGCCCCTATGAGGCGACCAGACTTGTGGTGCACTTATTGCAGGAGGGCGGGCCATGCAGATACCTACTGTTTCACCAAGAAGAGGGACAACAGCTTTACACCCCCTTAGAGGATCAAACGTCAGATGTCACCACTTCTCTCGACTCCATCCCTACGGTCAGTACCACCACATCCATCTTTTTGGCCGCATGCACCTCGATTTAGGCCACCTCAACGGCCCATGGTACTGCAGTTGAATCGTTCTCAACAGGCTCATATGCACTCACTTGCAGTTGAGGCATCTGAGACAGCAACTAGAGTACCACTGGCTTTTAAAGTCACTGTGCATATTCAAGGTACATTAGTCTTCTTATTAGTGGACACCGGGTCCACTATCTCTATAATATCACACGCAGTAGTCAAGCAACTGGGGTTGAAAACTAGTCCTATGGTTGCGGTAAGAATTCTTACCGCCACAGGGACTTTCTTAGACGTTACCAGGATGTGTAAGGGTTGTTCAATAGACTTAGGGAGCAGAACAGTGCGCCTTAACCTGATTGCCACTTCGTTACACAATTATGACATCATTCTTGGTATGGATTGGCTCACGGAGGTGAAGGCAGAGATCGACTGCGATACTAGAGTAGTAATAGCCCATGGACTAGAGGGCACGACCTTTACATTCCCAGTACAGGTCAGTTGGCCCTATCGCAATAGTTGTTACGCTTCATTACTAGAGGATGTTAATAGTCCAGCACTTGAGAACACCCCTGTAGTCCAAGAGTTCTCAAACGTATTCATAAAGATACCTGGATTACCCCCTCAGCGCGAGATTGATTTTACCATCGATCTAGTGCCTAGTGCGACACCTATATCTCTTCCAACTTATCGCATGCCTCCATGTGAGATGGAGGAGCTGAGGAAACAGATCGATGATTTGTTGGATGCGGGCTTCATACGACTGAGTGTGTCTCCTTGGGGAGCACCTGTGTTGTTTGTAAAGAAGAAGGATGGATCTCTGCGATTGTGTATTGATTATCATAGGTCGAACCAAGTGATGGTGAAGAACAAGTACCCTTTGCCCAATATTGATGATCTGTTCGATCAGTTGAGGGAAGCACAATATTTTTTGAAGGTTGATCTATAGTCAGGGTACCACCAGTTGCGCATCAGGCATGAGGACGAGCAGAAAATAGCTTTCAGGACCAGTTTTGGGTACTACGAGTTCCTGGTGATGTCGTTTGGACTCACGAATGCATCGGTCGTTTTCATGGATCTGATGAACAGGGTGTTTCGACCGTACTTGTACCGATTCATTATCATATTTATAGATGACATCCTGATATACTCCAAGAGTCAAGAGGAGTACGAGAAATACCTGCGAGCAGTCTTTGATACTCTCAAGAAGAACCAGTTGTTTGCACAGTATAAGAAGTGCGACTTTTAGAAAGAAGAAGTCAAGTTCCAAGGACATGTGGTGTCCAAGGAAGGGATAGCTGTGAACCTTGCCAAGGTAGCTGCAATTCAAGACTAGGAACAGCCCGGTTCAGTTACTGAGGTGAGGAGTTTTCTGGGCCTGGCAGGTTACTACCGTTGATTCATTCGAGACTTTTCCGTTGTCTCAGTTAACTCGGAAGGATATCAAGTTTGCCTAGAACAAGAAGGCAGAAGCAGCTTTCCAAGATCTGAAGGACAAGTTGACGTCCGCCCTTGTGCTAGTATTGTCAGAGTAAGGGGTCAAGTATACGATATATACTCACGCTTCTCGTGTTGGTTTAGGTTGTGTTTTGATGCAGAAGGACAGGGTTATTGCCTATACATCGCGACAGTTGAGGAAACATAAGGAAAACTACCTTACGCACGACCTAGAGTTAGCGGCCGTCATCTTTGCATTGAAGTTCTGGATACATTACCTCTATGGAGAGAAGTTAAAGCTCTTTTGCGACCACAAGAGCCTCAAGTACATATTCACGCAGAGGGACCTGAATATGAGACAGCGGCAATGGATGGAAACCTTAAAAGACTTCAAGTTCGAAGTCTCCTACCATCCTGACAAGGCTAACCTTGTGGCAGACGCGTTGAGCTGTAAGAAGGCTATAGCCTTTGCGACTTTACTGATGATAGGCAAGTGGAACATGGTGGAATTTGTGCGAGACTTTGAGCAGAAGCTTACTGTAGATGAGCCGTTCGAGAGCGTCGCTCATGTTCGTGCGTAGCCACTTATCGATGACCGAATCATAATGGCTCAGGGGGAGGATAAATGGTTAGTGAAGATGAGGAAGTGAGATAGTGACGAAGAAGACTCCGAATGGAGAGTTGGTTTGAATGAGGGTCTACGTTATCGAGGCCGCCTATTCATCCCAAATCTTCAAGATTTGAGGAGGGAAGTTCTCGAAGCCGCTCACAATTCGAGGATAGCGATGCATCCTAGGAGTACGAAGATGTACCAAGACATGAAGCGTTCATACTGGTGGGACAATATGAAAGCCCATATAGCAGAGCACGTATCACGTTGTCTCACGTGCCAGCAGGTCAAGGCCGAGCATCGCCGACCTCCTGGACTACTTCAGCCCATGCCCATAGTTGAATGGGAGTAAGATTTCATCTCTATGAATTTTATTTCAGGGCTACCGAAGACGGGGAAGGGATATGACTCCATCTGGGTGATTGTGGACCGGTTGACGAAATCAGCTCACTTCCTCCCGACTAGAGTTTTGAACTCAACAAACAATTTGGTCAGGCTGTACATCAAGGAGATAGTGCATCTGCATGGAGTTTCTATAGAGATCGTGTCGGATAGAGACACGCGATTCACATCTATCTTCTGCCCTCGTATTCAGGAAGTAATGAGTGTGAAATTAAAGTTCAGTACTGCGTTCCACCCATAGACTGACGGGCAGACGGAACGGGTAAATCAGGTGTTGGAAGATATGCTGCTAGCCTATTTGCTGGATTTCAATGACAGTTGGGACGACTGTCTTCCTTATGCGGAGTTCGCGTATAACAACAATTTTCAGACGAGTATTGACATGGCTCTCTAAGAGGCCTTATATGGGCGTCCCTGTCGAGCACCGCGCTGCTGGGCAGAGGTTGGTGAAAAGAGCTTGATTGGCCTAGAGTTAGTTCAGGTGACTTCAGAAAAGATTGACATTATCAGGCGTCGACTCCTGGCAGCACAGGGTAGGTAGAAGAGCTACGCTGATACGAGGTGGCAACCGCTAGAGTTCGAGGTCGGGGACCATGTATTCTGTAATGACCCGAAAAATTTTGTGCCAAGACTCGAATACCACCTCGAATTCCTTAGAAGTTATGTATGGGTTAATTAGCGCTAAACTAAATTGCTTGTGAAATTTGTATCAATCACTTTAAATTTGATCTGCAGGACTCTAAACCTATAGAATCGTTAGCGCTATGTTACCCCGAAATCTAGGATTCAACGCTAAATCTAGTTGCTTTCAGGAGTACTTGGTAACTTTGTATCGGACCTAGACCGCGCGTCGAAAGTCCGATAGCGACGATCTTAGACAATTTTGGTCATCATGTTGGGCTTGACCATCACCTCAAAAATCAAGTCCAGATGATGTCCTGGGTCGATTTGCTTGAGTCCGGAGTAAAGAGTGTGAGAAAGCTGAGAAATTAAATATGAATTTATGAAATCTGAGTCGTGTCGCTTGCGCGCCGATTCTAAGCTTTCTGACCATTGGATTCTAACCCAATTTCACCCTCGGATCAGGGAAGATGGCCCTGGCATGTCATAGTGCCGGTGGATCTGATCGAGTTTCGGTGACCGTTGAATTGAGAGTGGTCCGCCACGGCTGATCTGTAAATTTGATCGGTACAAAAACTCAGCCTGACCTAGATCTATGGTCAGTGAGCTTAATTCCAACCGCACGTGGAGAAAGGACCACCAGAAGTGTTCTGTTGGATCGGAATAGGCCTGATTTGGTTATAACCTAAGTATACCTTGGCCCTGGGGCTATTTTCATCTATTTTAGGCCTATATAAAGACCTTAGAACCCTCACTCTCTATTCCATACGAATTTTCTAACCCTAGCTGAGAGAGAGAGAGAGAGAGAGGAAAAGAGAGAGAAAGTGAGACAGAAGTTGGTGAATCATCTTGAGATTCTTTCCTGCTATTTTACATACCTAAACCATCACTTTTGAATCGTTATTCCGTGATTCTAAGTTCATTCTTAGGTAAGTTAATCAAACCCTAGTCTGTTTTAGAGCTTAGACTTGTCTAAGTGTTGATGTAGCTCTTTTCTATTTATGCCTTAGGTTTTCTAGTTGCCATTGAAGAAGACTTATCGTCTGAATCAGATTTGTGCACTTTTTCTGGTTTAAGGTGCGAACTATATTCGTATAGGTTATGGTTTTCAAGGCTTTCAATGTTGGGTAATAGTTTATTATTGTTGTGGATGCAATTTCACATGCCAACTGTGGTGTTTCCTTTGCGTTCCTGATATATATGAGTTATATTGAGATTGGTGTATTCTATGTATATGTAGGAAGTATCGTATACGTATAAAATATGAACATGTGTTTGCCATGATTAATTGTCATGTACTTGTGCTAGTTGTATGTGTGTCAACTCCTTGGCGAAAGGAATTGTCCAAATGTATGTTATCACCAACATACGTCATGTGTGTTATCACCAACATACGTCATGTATGTTGGACTATGTAGTCTAAGTGTTTGTAGAAATGTCTGAATGGTTAAGTGTGTACCAGATTAACCTATTATGGGCGTTGAGAAGAGATTCTCAACTATCTTATTGGTGTGTATGATTTCCTTCATGCAATTTACATTCTTTGTTGTTTAACTTCAAGCACTACTTATATGTAATTCATGTTAAGTTGATATTCTTCAAATGCTCACATACTGTATGATTAGCATAGTTGTTCCATTACTGTTCTAAATTGTTAGCATGAATATCTGCTATGAATGAAGATGTTTGGGACTATAGAATAGTACAGGAAATCGGTAACAAACTCTGAGTTTGTGGCCGAGGTTGTTTTCGCCACGCAAGACGTGTTTGACGAACCCGAGTCGTATTAGGGTTGTCGGCAGTGGTTTGGCCACACAGAGTGTTTGCGCACTCTATGTCGTTCAACTCAACGTGCGCTTATGCTAGTCGAGTTCGTCAAGTAACCCGATTGTCCCGGTAGAGGTACACCATGTATGAACGCTATTGCTTGAATCTAGGATACCAAACTTACCAATGCAATCCCGTTAACCATTGTACCTTGATCCGCTAAGACTCATGAGCCGACATGGTGGTATGGGACACCGTGGTCGAGCTGTCGGCCTACGCTGGGGTGACGAGCCTCCCCGTAGTGACCAGTGAGTACACCAGACTCGTGAGCCGATTATGGTGGTATGGGACACTATATTCATGCTGTCGGCCTACATTGATTGGTGACGAGCCATTTGTAGTGACCTCGAGCATACCTTGCTACTGCATTGAGGCGATGAGCCTTAGGGTAGTAACTAAGGTATGATAGGCATGCATTGATTGGTGACGAGCCCTTTGCAGCGACCTAGAACCATATGATCGTAAGAGATTGTCTAGGACTGACGACCCTAGAATGAATCACCGTTTGAGAATTAATATGAGGAAGGTATCTTAGCTTCCTAATCCTGCTGTATGAAAAGGACTAATAACAACTTGGTAATCATGTTCATGCACCGCATTGCATGTGCGTTGGAGTTGTTAGTACTGCGGGAGGTTGTCATGCGTACCATAAGATGAAGACGCTGAGGGAGTGCAGGCGAGAGTATGCATCATTTCTACATACATCCTTGCATTAACAAGAGTAATTAGGACGTGTTTAATTGTATTGCCTTATCATTACTGCTTGATTGAATTGATCATATATTAACTTTTACTGTATAGTTTCACTGAGTTGATCACTCACTCCCACATTCTGGGACGGTGTTTCAACACCAACCAGACTTTGTCCTAGATGCAAATGATGACGCGACCCCTGAGGCAGAGCAGGAGTATGAGGATGATGAGGACGCATTTTCTTTTATGCAGTTCTCAGGCGGGTTCATGTGAGCCATGTCCTGATATGCGAGGATTCTGGATTTTCTTTGTATTTGTAAAAGATGATGTCATTTTGATACATATATTTTGAAAACAACACTTGTAATTATGACCTGGCAGAGTATACGTATTTCAGGGACTTGCACATGTACACATATGTTTCTTTAAGTCTTCCGCTTGCGTCTTTCACTTATCTTTGAATTATGTTTGCAGTTTGACTTAATCTATTCCATATTTTATACACTCATACAGACAACATACATCCATCATTAAATATGTTGCATGAGTGATGTTGTGAAACTCGGGAGCTGAGTTATGCTCGACCCCCGAATTTCAGGGTGTTACATATTCCTGAAAGTTTCTCCAATGAAAGGAGTTCTTCAGTTTGGCAAGAAGGGGAAATTCACGCCGAGATTTCTTGGCCCATTCCAGATACTGGAACGAGTGGGGGTGGTAGCGTACCACCTGACTTTGCCCACACCACTCGTAGGCGTGCACAACGTATTTCATGTATCGATGTTGAATGAATACGTTCCTGACCCTTCCCACATTATCAAATAGGAATAAGTGTAGTTGAGTGAAGATGCTACTTATGTTCTGCGACCGACGTGTATTCTGGATAAGGAGCAGGTTTTGCGTAGAAAGGTGATTCCACTTGTGAAGGTACTGTGGACGCACCATACTGAGGAGGAGGCTACTTGGGAAATAAAAGCCGAGGTCCAAAAGAACTACCTGCAAATTCTCGAGGAGTACGAAAAGGTACTAATTTCGAGGACAAAATTTTTCTTTAAGGGGAGTAGATTGTAACGTTTCGAAAAAATTCGTATAAAGACCCGAGTACCACCTCAGGCAGAAATCACTAAGGACCAAATCCTTTAGAAATTAGATGTGGATTAATTAGGTGTTAAACTAGATTATCTGTGAAAGTAACACTAATCACTTTAAATATGATCTGTATAAAAAAATCTGCAGGATTGTTAACACTACAGTGCCTAAAAACTTAGGATCCATCTCAAAACCCAGTTGCTCTTGGGAGCGCATCGAAACTCCGTATCAGACCTGGACCGAGAGTTGGAAGTCTGATTTTTCCAAATCTATACGGTAGTGTATGGGACACCGTGGTCGAGCTGTTGGCCTACGCTGAGGTGACGAGCCTCCCCGTAGTGACCAGTGAGCAACTCAAACTCATGAGCCGAATATGGTGGTGTATGGGACACTGTATTTGAGCTATCGGCCTACAATCAGGTGACGAGCCCGTAGTGACTACGAGTATACACTAGGACTACGCTAAGATTACGAGCCTTTCCGTAGTGACCTCGAGTATAAACCAGGCTTGCGCTAAGGTGACGAGCTGCTCCGCAGTGACCTGGAACTGTTCTTCGTATGTGATTAACTAAGATTGACGACCTTAGATGGATCAATGTTTGAGCCAATGATATAAAGGGAGGTACCTTAGCTTCCCAAACCTGCTGTATGAATATGCTTAATTAAGAACTTAACTAATCACGTACATGTATTGCATTTGCATGTGCCTTTGGCGTTGGAGTTGAGCACAGAGGAAGGGGTGCATGCCGCGATTGTGAGATGATGTCGCAGAGGGAGTGTAGGCGAGGGCATGCATTATTATAATATATCATCCTTGCATTAACCAGAGTACCTAGGAATGCTTGCTCTATTGCTTTATCATTACTGCTTGATTGAATTGATAACATGTTAACCTTTGCTTTATAGCTCCATTGAGTTGATCACTTACTCCCACGTTATGGGATGGTGTTTTAAATACTAACCAGACCCTATTGTAGATGCAGATGATGACGATGCTTTTGAGGCAGAGCCGGACTTTTACGATGATGAGGAATTCTCCTATATACAGCTATCAGGCGGGTCTATGTAGACCGTGTTCTGATCGACGGGGTTACAGGGATGTTGTCTAGATGCCATTACACTTGTCATTTTACATTTTGGAGCACCCATGTATATTCATTTTGTCCATTTTGGGAGTATACATGTATATATTTAACTTGGTAACATGTTCACACTTTGGAGACTTATAACAGTTTATACATTTTATATAATTATCACAGTCTTTCGCTTGCGTAATTTAACTATCTTTGAAGTATGATATGTTGTTTGGTTTAATCCCGCTCATGTTTAAGGCACCAATACAGACAACATTTGATCATCATTTTCTATGTTGCATAAGTGATATGTTGGAACTCTTGAGTTGGGCTCCTGCTCGACCCTCGATTTTCAGGGCGTTACAGGTGTGGTACGGGCATGCGGCCCAACTCACTGGTGTGTCCCGACTGGCTTGCCTCAATAGAATGCTGCATCCCGACTGGCCTAGCTCGGTCGACCTCGCTGGTGCATCCCACCTGTCCTAGCCTGACTCACTATGGTGCGTCCGACCTACCTCAGGTGTGGCCGGGCTAACCCTAAACTATAATCCCTAACCCCAAACCCCAATCCCTAAACCTAAACCCTAAACCTAAAACCTAACCCTAACCTTAAACCCTAGTCCATGATCCTTAATCCCTGAACATAAAACCTAACCCTAAACTCTAATCATCAATTTCTAAACCTAAACCCTAAACACTACCTTACCCTAACCCTAGCCCTAACCCTAAACTTTAAACCCTAATCTATAATATTAATTCATAATCCCTAATCCCTCAACTTAAACCCTAAACACTAAAACCTAACCCTAATTCCTAAAACGTAATCCATAAAATCTAAACCCTACTATAAACTTTAAAGCCTAATCCATAATATCAATTCCTAATCCCTAATGCCTCAACTTAAACCTAAACACTAAAACCTAACCCTAATTCTTAAAATGTAATCCATAAAATCTGAACCCTACCTTATGCTTAAACCCTAAACCCTAACTATTCACAACCCCAAGCGCAGAATTGCGCTATAGTAATAAGTCGGTAAGATCAAGGTCAAATCCATAGGGACTTTCCTTGCACTTATTATGAAAATAATTAGACCTATATCTAGAAGAAGATTTAAACTATAACATGGTATAAGAGAGATTAATTGTGAATAAACTATCAATAATAAAAGGGAAACTATAGTGTCAAGGATCCACTTGAAGTTATTAAGATACTACCTTACTTGATCTAATAAGCACAACTAGAATCAAAGTTATATCCTATCCAGTTGGATGATAGAGTAGTTAAACCAAATCTGAACTTTTCATTAAATTAGTTCTCACGTGAAGTACCATTATAATGATCGTAGAGAATTCAACCATCCACCATGCCCAGGAGACAATGGTGGATCACGAATTTTACAAATCTCATAATTATAAAACAAGATAAGAAGATATTAAAAGCTTTTCAAGCATCTACTATAATCGAAGTCATAATAAACCACAGAAAACTGAAAATATTCTGTCATTCAAACTATAAATCAATAAAAGTTCAATATAAATATGAATCAAAGTAAGATGATCATCTAAACAAACTACAAGCTTCACCTTTTAGCTCTAGCTAAGAGGTTTAGGCAACCAAAGACACGATTGAAATTAAAACTCTTAAAGAAAACATAAAAACTAACTAGAAGAAGAAAATTGGGGAAGAAGGAAGGATTTCTTGAAGTTCTCTAACACCTTGCTCCACTCTTCCAACCCTAATTCGTGCTTTGAAACTCTTTAAAAACTCATATTTACAAACTTTGATTGTACCGACTTTCAAATTACCTCAATCTTACGCAAAAAGTTACGCTTTGGTCGGACCGAATTAAGGCTGAAAATCCCACTTTCTCGCTGGACAGTTCTGCGTGATTTCGGTGAGACTGAAGTCTGTTTCAGGACTTTCTCTTTTTAGACTCAAAATTTTAGAATATGTTTTTTTCTGACTATTTTTTATGATTCCTTTTCTTCACTTCAAATCTTCAAATCTCTTCATTCCTCACTCAATTTCCTTGGATATTTTGCATGTGAATTCTTCATTAATGACTTCCAAATATCCAAATCTTCATTTAGTAATCTTTTGAGTATAAATCTTCCTTTTAGCATCAATTCTACCTTAAGCTCTTGAAATCACCTCACATATAAAAACATGCATAATTAGATCAATTAAGCACATCATGCTTATAAAATCAAGGCATAAATAGGGAGAAATATGCAATATTTCACACTCAACACTAACCCTAACCCTAAACCCTAAATCGTAAACCTAATCTCTAAATCCTAAATTGCTAATGTGTTGTATTTATTTGAATTAAACAATTAGTAGTTAATTTTATAGAAGTATGGTTTACATTGCTTATTTGCTTAGCATCTTATTGTGCATTAGATGGTTAGCTTAATATGTTTGCATTACATTGCTTTTTTGCGTAGCTTATTAATGTGACTTGTTAGTTAGATAATTAGTTGCTCATTTAAGGATTTATATGTGACCATACATAGATATATTGTATTTTTTGTGGCATAGAAATCACTTAAATTGTCCTATTTTGGACAGTTCAAGGTTAGATGGATAGTATGTTTTCATATAATCTATTTAAATGTTCATGCTCGATCTGCGCTCCATCACCTCATTTATCTCTAGATATGTTTCTTCCTTTTTCATTTCTAATATCAAATATCTTCACATTGCTTAGATATTTAGCATTGGAATGTAATTAAAGATCAACTTATCTGAAGAGACATGGGGAGATGCTGCCAGATTTTCAGTATGGGCATTTAAATTGGAATATGAAAGTATTACAATCTATCTAACCATGGATGGGTGACTAATTTAGGGTTTCATATAAATCTTTAAGGCATTAGATTGTTAATACTAATATGATTTAGTATCTTTCAACTATTAGATGACTAGTGAGGGTCTTTTCAATACCCCAAGCGGTTTGTCAGTTATATCGTCGATGATCTTGGAAGATAAAGGATTATGTTTAGAAGATGAAGAGGTGCCCATTGATATTAGTACCTCATAGTCACAGATTACAGGAAAAGTGAAAATAAGATGGGTAGTGTGGGAAGATTTTGAAGAAGTAACCCTGAAAAATAGTACAGTAAATATACAATGCAAGTACTGCAAGACTCAATATGCCAAACAAGCAGATGGGTTGACCACAACACTGAAAAAACACAGTCTGAAGTGTAAAAAAAAATCAAGAACTCATGCCTCAGTGCAACATACACTTTCATTTATCTAATCTTTAGTGGGTTCGTCGCAAGGTACATTGTCCATCTACAAGTATAACAAAGACCATGTGAATGAGTTAACAGTCAAATTTATTATTACTAATGAAAGACAATTTTAGATGATAGAAAGTCATTCTTTTGTTGAATTAGTGAGAGGCCTTAACTACAGATACGAGAATGTATCCCATATAACAATAAAGAGAGTGTGCATGAAGATGAATGAAAGCGAGAAGCTTAAGTTGAAAGGATAGTTGGAATCAGTTTTCCAAATTAGCTTGACATCAGATTTGTGGACATCATCCAATCAACGAAAGGGGTATATGTCACTAGCTATCCACTACGTTGATGCCAAATAGAGGCTATGCAAGAGAATCCTAAACTTTCGTTATCTTATGCATCCTCATACTGGATTGATGATTTCAGACTGTATGTACAAATGTCTTGTGGAGCGGGGCATTGAGAAGAAAATCTCATCAATAACTTTAGACAATGTATCTACAAATGATAGCGTGATAATGAATTTGTGGAACCAGTTTAGGGCCACTGGTGACTTATATTTTGGTGGAAAGATATTTCGTATTAGGTGTTATACCTACATCCTAAACTTGATTGTATAAGATGGCCTTTTAAAACAATTGAGCCAACGATCATGAACATAAGAGAGAGTGTGAAGTACATACGGGGGTCACCTTCATGATTATATACATGGAATGAGATCGTGAAGCGGTTGAATTTGTCATCTTAGATAATGATGAAGCTGGATGTCATGACACATTGGAATTCAACTTTTGAAATGTTGGATTCAGTAATAGCTTTCAGAGATACGTTCTCTCACTATGCTGAGCGTGATAGTGCGTATCTTTGATTACCTTCTGATGATGATTGGTCAAGAGTTGAATTAGTTTGCAAGTTCCATTTAGTTTTTTATGACACAATGAAGAAATTTTCAAGAAGCAAGTATCCAACAACAAATATATTTTTGCTAAAACTTTGGAGGATAAAAGATGTCTTGCATATAAGCTATAATGGAGTGGACTTTTTACAAGTAATGACCATGGGTATGCAGTTAAAGTTTGATAAGCATTGGTTTGAGTGCAGTCTAGTAATAGCTGTTGCAACCGTTTTTTATCCTCAATACAAGATGTTCATGGTTATATTCATCTTTAATAAGTTTTATGGTAAGAAGAGTGCCTTTAAGGTCAATAAGATTCGTGATGCAATTGATGATTTGTATAATTTCAATATATAAACTTTGGGCGCCGCAAAAGACAAAATTGCAGCCGCAAGCCATTATACTCCTCAAGTGGGTTCTAGTTCTGCTATTGATGAACAACGAGACACAATCGATGATTTCATGTCTTTCCCAACACAGGTTGAGACTCAAACACAGACAACCCAATCAGAACTTGAACACTATCTCAAGGAGCCACTTGTAAAGTACAAATGTGAAGATTTTGATGCTTTGAACTGGTTGAAGTCAAAATCTCGTGATTCACAATACCTTGTGCTCTCATTAATGGCACAGACATATTATCAATTCCAATCTCAACTGTGGTGTCCGAATCTGCTTTAAGTACGGGGAGTAGGGTGGTGAACAAGTATCGAAGCTCACTTATAGCAGAATCAGTCGAAGCGCTCATTTGTACACATGATTGGTTATGTCCGATCTGGGAGAAAGGGAACTCTGTTGATGAGGAGTTTGAGGAAGAGGAGTGTGACAATCAAGATGAGAAAATACCTGCAACAATTGTATGAAAGAGGTTGAATGATAAGACATTACCTTATATTTCTCTTGCATTTGCTTACAAATTCCAACAAGATTTTGATAATTATATATTTATGGACTTAAATATAATACTTGATGGGTGGATGGATATTTTATCTTTTCATTTATACTTTTAAATTAGTTAATATTATTTAAATCTCATATCATATGGTTGCCTGATTACGTTTATTCATCACTATATCGTAATTATATGTTACCTTAACCTAACTAGATATTTTTCTTTCTAAATAAACACCTATAGATATGTCATCGGAAGATAATACGTCGGCAAATATTTGGGATTATGGAGTCCAAGTCTACTCTCAGGATAGAAAAATAAAGTTACAATGCAAGTTGTGTGGAAAATAATTTGTTAACAAAATAAATTGGTTGAAATTACATTTGGCTTTTCGAGGAGGAGACGCTGCACTATGTAGCAAAGCTCCTCAAGAAGTGCGGGATTTATTTTGAGCCATTCTCAATTCAAATATAAAGACTTTCTCCACCCCATCCTCTACAACTACAACTAATACAACTAGCCACTGAAGATATAAAAGTAGGCATATTATAGCTGAAGAAGGGTTACGTGGAGAAATTGGCTACACAAGTTAGTAGAGAAGAACAACAGAGACTTTTAAGGGAACAATAAGAATAAGATTATAAAGAGGCCATAAAAGAAAACTTGAAAATGACATCCATGACTAGATAACAACATCCACCCCCTCCGAGACAAGATAATGCTGAAGCAGGAATGAGTAAATCATCAAAGTTTCTTAAAAGCCTTGTAATATTTTATAGGCGGTTGGGAATCCCGTACAAATCAGATCATAAAAAGCGGCTGAAAAAACTTTTGACTCTATGAATGAGGACGATGGAAAGTCATCTCCACCATCCGATTCAGCATAGGTAAATGACCATCTTTTGGACACTTCTAGCTTAGAGTCAGCCCAGAGTTCTCCTATAGTTGAGGCTGTAAAAAGAGAACTGAAGGATGATTCTGGCAACGAAGGTGGATGTAACGTCTCGAAAAAATTCGTGCAAGGACCCGAGTACCGCCTCAGGTGAAAATCACCTGATTTGGTGGCTGAGGTTGTTTTCGCCCCACAGGACGTGTTCGATGAGTCCGAGCCGTACTTCGATTGTCGATAGTGGTTGGGCCACACGGAGTGATCGTGCACTTCATGTCGATTAATTCGATGTGCGCTCGCACCAGTCGAGCTCGTCAAGTAACCCAATTAACCCGATGTGTATGTTCATCATGTATGGACGCTACTGCTTGAATCTAAGGTACCAAACTCACCAGTAGAAGAACGCCTTTAACCTTGATACCTCGATCCGCTAAGACTCATGAGCCGGGCATGGTGGTATGGGACACCGTAGTCGAGCTGTCGGCCTACACTGGGGTGATGAGCCTCCCTATAGTGACCAGTGAGCAACTCAAACTCGTGAGCCGAATATGGTGGTATGAGACTGTATTCGAGCTGTCGGCTTACTTCTAGGTGACGAGCCATTCGTAGTGACCTCAAGCATACTCTAAGACTGCGCAGAGGCGACGAGTCTTTCTGTAGTAATTAGAGTATAAACTAGGCCTACACTGATCAGGTGACGAGCCCTTTGTAGTGACCTAGAACCGCAACATCGTATGAGAATTGCTAGGACTGATGACCCTAGAATGGATCATTGTTTGGGAATTGATATAAGGGAGGTACCTTAGCTTCCCAATCCGGTTATAAGAAAAGGACTATTAAGAACTTGGTAATCATGCTCATGCACCGTATTACGTGTGCGTTTAACGTATCAAGTCAAGCACTAAGGAAGTGTTTCATGCGTGATCGTGAGATGAAGTCCCTGAGGGAGTGCAGGCGAGGGCATGCATCATTATTTCATATCATTCTTACATTAATCAGAGTATTTAGGGATTTTTGATTGTGCTGCTTTATCATTATTGCTTGACTGAATTGATAACATGTTAATCTTTGCTTTATAGCTTCACTGAGTTGATCATTCACTCCCACGTTATGGGGCGGTGTTTTAAACACCAACCAGATCCTGTTGTAGTTTCAGGTGATGGCGCAGCTTGCGAGGCAGAGCTAGACTTTGAGGATGATGAGGAGGCATTTTCATACATGCAGTATTTAGGCAGGTTTACGTAGACCGTTCTGAATCGATGGGGCTTCAGGGCTGATACTTTGTAGTGGACCACCACATTTTGGCATTTTGTATTTTGAATTAATACTTGTAACTATTCGACTTGGTAACATGATCATACTTGGGAGACTCATAATCACTTACATACTTTATATACTTATCATAGTCTTCCGCTTGCATAATGTAACTGTCTCCAGAGTATGATATACTGTTTTGGTATAATCTCATTCATGTTAAATGCACTAATACGGACAACATTTAATCATCACTATCCATGTTGCATAAGTGATGCATCAAAACTCGGGAGTTGGGCCGATGCTCGACCCCCGATTTTCAGGGCGTTATAAGTTGGTATCAGAGCATGATTTGGATTAAACTAGACTTAGGTTATGGTCACATGGTGCACACTGATGTACTTTGACCTAGGAGGGTGAGAGAAAATGTAGAAACAGGCATAGGATTCCCGGTTTCGCCAACTTGCGAAATTCACCAAAATCGACCACCGAGATCGGGCCCGTACACACCCGTGATCATGTGAAATGATCCTGGGTCTTTTCTAGACCATTAATCGACGGGTCTAGACGAAGATTTAACCCATTCCAACCTCAAACGACCCAGAGAATGTGAATGTACATGAGATAGGACCCGAAACGACTCGAGATGGAGTCGAGGGGCCAAACCGTATAAATCGGGGGGGGGGGACCCAAAGTGGGCCCCGCATGTTTTGTGTCTCACTTTCCTCCCCTCAATTCCTCATCGGTTTGGCGAGGCCTCGCCGATTGGGTGGTCGGGCCTATCAGGCCGACGCTGGCTGGCACTGATGTGGTGCTGTGTGGCCCAACGAATCATGTGGGGATGGTTTTAAACACCCCATTTGCTCCCCTCCTTCATTTTTCACCCCTCCAAGCTTTCCTTTTTCTTCAAAAACCCTTGTTTCTCTCTCAAATATTCCCTCCATCCACCCATTTCCTCATTTTCCTTCAATACACACACCCCTCTATTGTTTTCCATCAAAACCCTCTCCTATCTCTCTCTTTTCCTTCGATTTGAGCGCACAAATCTCTCATTTGTGTCTCATATACCTCCAAGTCCAACAACCCATCCTATTCCCCACATATCATTCCACTCCAATGGCTCTATTCGAGTTTGTGACGGCCTTTTTCTCGATTTCCACTATTCTCTCTATCGTGATAAAGAAAAGGTCTCCTGTGGATGAAGCCCGGCCTAGTCGCCTTACTTGTTCAAGGAGGCCAAGAGGCGCAACCACAAGTGCAAGTGTCGATCGAGAGATAAGGACCAAGTGGGAGCTTAATCCCAGGGCTCTCCTCGAAAGGATCCTTCTGACGGATGTCTCATGAGAGATTTCATGGTCGTAGGGTCCTTTTTGAAGCTCATATGGATGAGAGGCTCTTTGGGCAATATCTGGTGATAGACCACCTGGTCGAGGCCGGGTGGGGTCCCATATTCGAGGGTGAGTACCGCGCAAATGTCGGCACAGTCCGAGCCTTCTATGCCCACATTCGAGAGCCTACGCTAGAGCCCTTGCAGTTTAAGATCCCAATAGGCAGAGATCGGGAGGCCACAATTGATGCTGGCTTGATAACCCGACTCATGAGAATGCCGCTTGGCGAGACCCATGCAAGCGAGAAGAATTTGAGGAGTGCACGTGAAAGGGATCGCCGCACGCGATTCCTTTATGGACAACTGGCCCACTGGAATCCAAACAACAGTCTCGTAGCAACCAATATGACTAACGACTTTCGCCTGCTCCACCACATCTTCATGTACAACGTGTACCCCAGATGGTACAACCGCAGCGAGTGCACCCGTCTGATGGTAGATTTCCTGTACCAAGTGGGGCAGGGAGAGAAGTTGTGCGTGCCTACGCATGTTCTGCGACAAATAGTTCTTACCGTATGCTCCATTAGAGCATCTGATTCACTCCCATTCGACCGACTCATATGCAAGATTGCACGTGAGTTTGGCTATAGACTCAGGGCGAAAATGCCGGTGCCGACCCATTACATCAACAAAATTACTCTCAATCAGATGGAGATTGGGCCACGGCAGCGGCAAGCCCGACTCGATTAGAGTGAGGACGAGACGGCTAGTATGGAGTATGGAAGCGAGGAGGAAAGCAGAGAAGAGATAGAGGAAGAACAAGAAGAAGAAGTGGAGGCTCAGGATACGGATGAGAGCTCCCCTCCTACGGCAACGGAGCATGACACTGATCGGGCTTCTAGGGAAGTCTGCTTAGCTCGACTTGAGGAGGGTCAGGTTGCCCTGCGATAGGAGATCATTGATACTTGGGCCCTCGTGAAGCACAAGTTTAAGAAGGTGACTTGCATCTTGAAAGCTATCCTGTGCTTCCTGCAGGATAAGGGCGCCCCTCCTCCATCGCTAGACTCAGATGTCTAGTCGTCCATGCCGTTGCCCTGTAGCTTGTTTTGTTGCTGTTTTAGGATGTCCGTGTTTTAAATGTTGATGGGCCTAGTAGTATTGTAGGTAGAAAGTGTGTTTGTGTTTGTTAGTTTGTTTTAATGTTTACAGCCTTGCTTGTAATAGCTCATATACATTTCCTGTCATGATTCATATAATGTCGTATCTCATGTAATTGTGACAATTTTGGTAAATGAAATGCATGAAGTTTCTTAAAACTGTGTGTGAATGCTGTGTGGTTGAGTTAGTGGGCATGCTGAATCTGACCTGGGTTGCACCCTATGTTGTGTATAAGGAATGCCACCTAAGGCCGCACGGAGTACGGCACATCTCACTGTTGGCGAGTCATTTGATGGGGCACCTCCCCTAAGCGATAGCCATAGGGACCCCAGTTCGGGTCCGTCTCCCTCTGACATCATGTCGGATTCTCAGCCGGCCACTGTCCTCACCAATGGGCATACACCTATTGTACCACCGTTCCAAAGCAGAACCGTGCATCCTCTTCGACTCCATCTGGACCTCAGTTAGTTCCCCCTACTGATAGGTTGGAGCAGATGATGTTGTTGATACAGCAGTAGCAGGTACAACAGTAGCAGCAGCAGCAATAGTTTTTGACTACCATGGCAGGGATTTTTGCCCACGGCATGGGCGTGGCTCCACCTACATCACCTGTGCGCCCTGTTGGGAATGTGGGTGCTAGTAGCCTTTTTGAGCAATTTCAGCACTTACAGCCCCCTACCTTTGCGTGTACTCATAGACCCGAGGAGGCTGAGTATTGGCTTGACCGCATCTCTAAGATGCTAAAGCCGCTGCACTGCACAGAGCTTGAGTAGGTGGAGTTGGTCACCTTCATGTTCGAGAAGGAGGCCAGCTTATGGTGGGACGGTGTCCTCCATACTATTGCGGTCGGACACATATGGATGTGGGCAGCCTTTGAGACCCGCTTCCACGAGAAATACTATCCCATCACCTATCACCACGAGAAGGAGAGTGAGTTCCTTCGCCTCCGACAGGGGGGATGTCAGTGGCAGAGTATGAGAACAGATTTACAGAGTTGGGCAGGTACGCCCCGTTGATTCTGGCAGATGAGCCGATGCGGATGCGCGATTTTCTGAGGGCTTGCGACCCGAGATCCGCTCGAAGATGTGCTGCGTTAGCGTACCCAGCTATGCTGAACTAGTGAGCATGTCTATGCGGGCTGCAGGACGGGGACAGGCAGTCCCGTATGCAAGCACCTATGGCTTCCAGGCCGCAACTTGATCTTCCGAGTAGACCGTTCCTCGGTAAGAGGCCGCGCACAGACTCACCGCCAAGGTTGATGGCTTCACCTGTCCCAGTGAGGCGACCTGTTGTATGGTGTGCCTACTGCAAGAGGCCTGGCCACACAGAGGTGAATTGCTTCACCAGTATGAGAGATAGCGGCTTCTCACTGCCCCAGAGGATCAACCGCCAGCTTCCCCAGGTTATATCAGCACCGCCTCTATGGTCGGCACTAGCTCATCCATCATTCG
This sequence comes from Magnolia sinica, assembly GCF_029962835.1. Classification (NCBI taxonomy): domain Eukaryota; kingdom Viridiplantae; phylum Streptophyta; class Magnoliopsida; order Magnoliales; family Magnoliaceae; genus Magnolia; species Magnolia sinica. Next base: position 101,407,045 of record NC_080574.1, on the reverse strand, counting down.
TCCACCCGCACCTCGATCTAGGCCGCCTCAACGGCCTATGGTACCTCAGCCCAACCGTTTTCAGCAGGCTCGTGTGCACTCACTTACAGCTGAGGCATCAGAGGCAGCACCTACAACACCTATGGCTTTTGATGTTACGACATATATCTAAGGTACTCCAGTCTTCTTATTAGTGGACACCAGGTCCACTGTCTCTATCATATCGTGCGCAGCAGTCAAGCGGCTGGGGTTGAAGACTAGTCCTATGGTTGGGGTGAGAATCCTTACCACCATAGGGACTTTCTCGAACGCTACCAAGTTCTGTAAGGGGTGTTCAATAGATGTAGGGAGCAGGACTGCTCCTCGACTTGATTGTCACCCCATTACATCATTATGATGTCATTATCAGTATGGATTGGTTCACAGAGATGAAGGCAGAGATCGACTGCGATACTAAAGTGGTGACAGCCTGTGGACCAGAGGGCACGACCTTTACATTCCCAGTGCAGGTCAGTTGGCCCTATTGCATTGGTTGTTATACTTCCATGCTGGAGGATGTTCATGGTCCAACACTTAAGGACACTCCTGTGGTCCAAGAGTTCTTAGATGTGTTCAGGAAGATACCTGGACTACCCCCTTAGCGCGAAATCGATTTTACCATCGATCTAGTGCCTAGTACGACACTTGTATCTCTTCCGACCTATATCGCATGGCCCCGTGTGAGATGGAGGAGCTGAGGAAACAGATTGATGATCTGTTGGATACAGCCTTTATACGACCCAGCGTGTCTCCATGGGGAGCACCCGTGTTGTTCGTAAAGAAGAAGGATGGATCTCTGCGGTTATGTATTGATTATCGCAGATTGAACCAAGTGACAGTAAAGAACAAGTATCCTTTGCCCAGGATAGATGACCTGTTTGATCAGTTGAAGGAAACAAAGTATTTCTTGAAGATTGACTTGCAGTCGGAGTATCACCAGTTGTGCGTCAGGGATGAGGACGTGCAGAAGACGACCTTCAGGACCAGTTTTGGACATTATGAGTTTCTTATAATGTCGTTCGGCCTTACGAATGCACCGGCCGTGTTCATGGACTTGATGAACAGGGTATTTCGGCCGTTTCTATTCCGATTCATCATCGTGTTTATTGATGACATCTTGATATACTCTAAGAGTCGGGAAGAGTACGAGGAACACCTACAAGCAGTCTTGGATACTCTGAAGAAGAATCAGTTGTTCGCAGAGTATAAGAAGTGCGACTTCTGAAAATAGGAAGTCAAGTTCCTGGGACATGTGGTGTCCAAGGAAGGGATAGCCGTGGACCTTACCAAGGTAGTCGTAGTTCAAAGCTGAGAGCAGCCCAGTTCGGTTACTGAGGTGAGGAGTTTTCTTGGGCTGGCAGGTTATTATCGACGATTCATTCGAGACTTCTCCAAGATAACCAGACCTTTGTCTCAGTTGACTCGGAAGGATCTTAAGTTCGCCTGAAATGAAAAGGCAGAGGCAGCTTTTCAGGAGTTAAAAGACAAGTTGACGTTCGCCCCTATGCTAGTATTGCCAGAGCAGGGGGTCAAGTATACGATATACACGGACGCGTCTCGCGTCAGTTTGGGTGGTGTTTTGATGCAGAAGGACAGGGTTATTGCCTACCTATCGTGACAGTCGAGGAAACACGAGGAAAACTACCCTACGCACGACCTAGAGTTAGCTGCCATTATCTTTGCTTTGAAGATCTGGAGACATTACCTCTACGGAGAGGAGTTAGAGCTCTTTTGCGACCATAAGAGCCTCAGGTACATATTTACTCAGTGGGACCTGAATATGAGACAACGACGATAGATGGAAACCTTGAAGGACTTTAAGTTTGAGGTTTCCTACCATCCGGGCAAGGCTAACCTTGTGGCTGACGTGTTGAGCCGCAAGAAGACGATAGAGTTTGCGGCTCCGCTAATGGTGGCAGAATGGGGTAAGGTAGAGTTCGTGCGAGACTTCGAGCAGAGGCTCACCGTGGAGGAGCCGTTCGAGAGCGTCGTGCACGTTCATGTGCGGCCACTTATTGATAATAAGTTCATTGAGGCCCAGAAGGGCATGAACGATTGTCTGAGCTTCGAGAGCAGGCTAGCGGCGATGAGGATGCCGAGTGGAGAGTTGGTACGGATGGAGGCTTACGTTACTATGGTCGCCTATGTGTCCCAAATCTTCACGATCTTTGGCGGAAAGTTCTCGAGGCTGCGCATAATTCGAAGATGGCGATGTACCCTGGAAGTACGAAGATGTATCTCGATATGAAGAGATTGAATTGGTTGAAAAATATGAAGGCCCACATAGCAGATTACGTGTCCCGTTGTCTCACATGACAACAGGTCAAGGCAGAGCATCGCCGACGTCCTGGACTTCTTCAGCCCATGCCCATAGCTGAATGGAAGTGGAATTTCATCTCTATGGACTTTATCTCGGGACTACCGAAGATGAGGAAGGGTTATGATTCCATATGAGTGATCGTGGATCGGTTAACAAAGTCGGCTCACTTCCTCCTAATTAAAGTTTCGAACTTAGCAGACGAGTTGGGCAGACTGTACATCAGGGAGATTGTGCGTCTGCATGGAGTTTCCTTGGAGATCGTGTTGGACCGAGACACATGATTCACATCTATCTTCTGGACTCGCATCCAAGAAGTAATGGGTGTGAAATTGAAATTCAGCACCACATTCCACCTATAGACTGATGGGTAGATAGAATGGGTGAATCAGATTTTGGAAGATATGTTGCGAGCTTGCGTGCTAGATTTTAAGGATAGTTGGGATGACTATCTTCCATATGCAGAGTTTGCTTATAATAACAGTTTCTAGGCGAGCATTGGCATAACTCCCTATAAGGCCCTGTATGGGCGCCCGTGTAGAGTGCCGCATTGCTGGGCAGAGGTTGGCGAGAAGAGCTTAATTAGCACAGAGTTAGTTCAGGCGACCTCAGAGAAGATCGACATTATCTGGCACCGTATTCTGGCAGCACAGAGCAGACAAGAGCTACGCCGATACTAGGCGGCGGCAGCTAGAGTTTGAGGTTGGGGACCATGTGTTCCTTAAAGTTTCCCTCATGAAGGGAGTCCTTCGGTTTGGCAAGAAGGGGAAGCTTACACCGCGATTCATCAGCTCGTTTCAAATACTTGATCGAGTGGGTGTGGTGGCATACCGCCTTTCCTTGCCCACACCACTTGCGGGCGTTCATAACGTATTTCATGTATCTATGCTGAAGAAATACATTTCCGATCCTTCCCACATTTTCAGATGGGAGCATGTACAGTTGAGCGAAGACGCTACTTATATATTGTAACCGACGCGTGTCCTAGATAGGAAGGAATAGGTGCTGCGTAGCAAGGTTATCCTACTTGTGAAAGTGCTGTGGACGCACCACACCGAAGAAGAGGCTACTTGGGAAACAGAAGCCGAGGTCCAAAAGAACTACCCTCAGATTCTTGAGGAGTACGAAAAGGTACTAATTTCGAGAATGAAATTTTTCTTTAAGGGGGGTAGATTATAACGTCTCAGAAAAATCCGTGCAAGGACCCGAGTACCACCTCAGGCGGAAATCACCTAGGACCAGAACCTTTAACAATTAGGTTAAGATTAGTAAGTACTAAACTAGAGTACTTATGAAATTAGTACTAATCACTTTAAATATGATCTGCAAGACTCGAAACATGTAGAGTCATTGACGCTACATTACCCTGAAATATAGAATCCAACCCTAAACCCGGTTGCTCTCGGAGGCACACCGAAACTCCATATCGGACCTGGATCGCATGTCGAAAGTCTGATAACCGTAAAACTATACAGCTATGACCGTATTACTAGACTTGACAACGGAAATTAAGTTTTAATTGTGTCTAAAAATGCACAACTTGAGCCCGGAGCAAAGTGTGTGAGAAACATGAATATCTTTAGAAATAAAATTCAAATTTAAGTAAACTGAGTCGTGTCACTTATGGGCCAAATATAAGGATTCAGATCGTCAGAATCTGACCCAAATACACCCTCGAATCACGAAAAATTTCCCATATATGACAATGTACTTGTGGCCCTGATCAAGTGACGGTGACCGTTGAACTGAAACTGGTCCGCCACGGTCGATCTGTGAACTTGATTGGAGCAAAAACTCAGCCTGACCTAGATCCAATGTCAGGGAGCTTAAGTGGAAAAGGAAAGGGAAGAGAGAGAAAGAGAGAGAGTTGGAGATTCATCCTCCGATTTGATCCCGTTACTCCACGCACTTAGCCACTGATCAGGGTCAAATATTGCATATCAGACCCCAGTAATTGCCTGATTTTAATTGTATTTTTGCTACAGGATGAAGTGAGGAGCGTTAATTGAAAATTGATGTTAAAGGCTGGATTTCATGATCCAAAGTCTCCTGACGAGAACAATAATGAAGATTTTACAGGATCCGAGGAAAGCAAGCCAAAGGGGCCCGAAAAGGGTCCAGCATGCAAGTTCGCGAGGGCCGTAAAATTTCAGCCATTAAAGATCTCGGGAAGTGAGCCAACTGACAAATCAGCCCGTTCGATTTGGAACGACTTCAAACCTTGGACGGATTGGATTCCTCGCGCACATGTGCATGGTGCACATGTGCACCGCCTGTATACCGAACGACCTGCGTCGGGTAGCGCTGACCCGAGAACCGCGGTCGTCGGTTGTGGGGCCCACCTATTGTCCAAATGGAATCCGCTTGTCGAACATATGTAACGTTGATCGAAAAAACGATCTTTGGATTTTTCATAACCAATAACGTGGATAGTCCATGGGCCCCACCCATCGCTCGGTTTGGCGTCGCGTATAGGTTTGTTCGTCCATCCTTTGGGCCTACTATGGACGGGGTAGAAGGGCCTTGCGAAAATTTGTACTCCGAGTGCTATAAAATGGGAGTTTTGGACGTGGGAAAGGCTTTCCTAATTTGATGAGCTCTTGTATTTGTTGATTTACTCCGAATTTCAATTAATTTGTTTCTTTTCTAAGTGGGCTTTATGGGTTTAAATTCTATACTTCTCCATTAAACTTGATTAAAGTATATATATGGATGTTGTTTGGATGCCTATTATAGGTGCTTGTGTCTGATTAAGAGAAGAACAACTAGCTGCTGCAAATGGCAGAAAAGTATGCCCGATTAAGGACACAGATTGTGCTTTCTCTATACAAGTGGTATCAATCTAGATCAAGGTGAATCAACAGACAAAATAAGGGTTAGGATAATTAGGGGTGGATTCGAAAGTCCTAGTGCTCTCTCTCTGATTGAACTTAAACCCTAAGAAAGAGAAGAGAGGAAAAGGAAAGGGAAGAGAGAGAAAGAGAGAGAGTTGGAGATTCATCCTCCGATTTGATCCGGTTACTCCACGCACTTAGCCACCCTATCTGTATCCCAAATCTAGCATTTTCAACAACGTACTTGGGTAAGAAAACCTAACCCTAATCTGTTTTAGAGTTTCAGATAGTGTAAGTTATAAAATAACTAACCTAATTCATGTTATTGGTTGCCAATCCGCCGTTGACAAAGACTAAGTATCTAAAACGAATCTGTTGCGTCTTTATCGGCGTAAGGTGCCAACTATAAATGTATAGGTTATGGTTTTCAAGGCTTTCAATGTCGGTTAATGAGTTATTACTGGCGTGGGTACTATTTCACATGCCAAATATGATGTTTGTTTCACGTTTCAGATATATATGAACTATATTGAGTTTAGTGTATTCCATGTATTTGTAGAAAAAGTCGTATACGTATGGAATTTGAAAATGTGTTTGCCATGATTAATTGCTGTGTGTTTATACTAGTTGTATATGTAACAACTCCTTAGTGAAAGGATTTGCCCCAATACATGTTATGGCTAACATACATCGTGTATGTTGAAAAGTGTAGTCTAAGAGTTTGTAAAAATGTCCGAATGAACTAGTAGTTAGTAAATTATACTTTATATGATTGTTGAGATATGATTCTCAACTACCTTAATTATGTGTATGATTTCCTCCATGTATTTATGCTACAGTGTCTGTTTAGGTATGGAATGTATATATGTGAATTCATGTTTAAGTTGTATTTCCTAATATGTTCAATAATTGTATGAATTGAATTATTGATTCATTGTTGCCTTGATTTTCTCATATGATTATCTGCTGAAGTTGAATGCGTTTGGGACTATGATATAGTCCAGGCAATCGGTAACAGGCCCTGATTTGGTGGCTGAGGTTGTTTTCGCCCCACAGGACGTGTTCGATGAGTCTAAGCTGTACTTCGGTTGTCAACAGTGGTTAGGCCACATGGAGTGCTTATGCACTTCATGTCGATCAATTCGATATGCGCTCGTACCAATCGAGCTCGTCAAGTAACGCGATTGACCCGATGTATGTTCACCATGTATGGATGTTACTGCTTGAATCTAAGGTACCAAACTCACCAGTGGAAGAACCCCTTTAACCTTGGTACCTCGATCCGCTAAGACTCATGAGCCGGGCACGGTGGTATGGGACACCATGGTCGAGCTGTCGACTTACGCTGGGGTGACGAGCCTCCCCGTAGTAACCAGTGAGCAACTCAAACTCGTGAGCTGAATACGGTGGTTTAGGACACTGTATTCGAGCTGTCGGCCTATGTCTAAGTGACGAGCCATTCGTAGTGACCTCAAGCATACTCTAAGACTGCGCAAAGGCGACGAGTCTTTCCGTAGCAATTAGAGTATAAATTAGGCCTACACTGATCAGGTGACGAGCCCTTTATAGTGACCTAGAACCGCAACATCGTATGGGAATTGTTAGGACTGACAACCTTAGAATAGATCATTGTTTGGGAATTGATATAATGGAGGTACCTTAGCTTACCAATCCGGCTGTAGGAAAAGGACTAATAAGAACTTAGTAATCACGCTCATGCACCGCATTACGTATGCGTTTGGCGTAGCAGGTCAAGCATTGAGGAAGTGTTTCATGCATGATCGTGAGATGAAGTCGCTGAGGGAGCGCAGGCGAGGGCATGCATCATTTTTTCATATCATTCTTGCATTAATCAGAGTATTTAGGGATGTTTGATTGTGCTGCTTTATCATTACTGCTTGACTGAATTGATAACATGTTAACCTTTGCTTTATAGCTCCACTGAGTTGATCACTCACTCCCACATTATAGGGCGGTGTTTTAAACACTAACCAGGCCCTGCTGTAGTTTCAGGTGATGGCGCAACCTGCGAGGCAGAGCTACACTTTGAGGATGATGAGGAGGCATTCTCATACATGCAGTATTTCGGCAGATTTACGTAGACCGTTCTGAATTGACGGGGCTTCATGGCTGATACTTTGTAGTGGACCACCACATTTTGGCATTTTGTATTTTGAAATAATACTTATAACTATTCGACCTGGTAACATGATCATACTTGGGAAACTCACAATCACTTACATACTTTATATACTTATCACAGTCTTCCGCTTGCGTAATGTAACTGTCTCTGGAGTATGATATGCTGTTTTGGTATAATCCCATTCATGTTAAATGCACTAATACGGACAACATTTAATCATCATTATCCATGTTGCAAAAGTGATACATTGGAACTAGAGAGTTGGGCCGATGCTCGACCCCCGATTTTCAGGGCGTTACGGTGGATGTGGAGGAGGGAGTTACTATTATGGACAGGGTTACTCAAGTTACATGCCATAAAGGCATTCATCATACAAAGGTTATTGAATGAATGAAAGTTTTATTTGTCTGTATATAGATGTGGTTTATTTAGTTTTGATTTCTGACATTATTTATTTACTTTGTTCATTTTATGGACATGGTTTATTTACTTTGGATGAAATGAAGATATAAAAATCATCATGATTCAGAGTGCAAGCATGCCACACTACACTAACCTAGCTATATTGGGAGCAATTTTACATTGTTTCCATTGGTGTGGCACCCTGTGGCATGAAATGTTTGGTCTAATCAACAGTGGACCCTATGGACCCTGTAACATAAAATGTTTCGATCTGTCGACATTAATTGACAATGAAAACAAAATGTTAATGGTAAAAAATGCGGTGAGATAAACTATATAAAAGCTACCTGATCGGATTGTCTCCTGAGTTTTATTTTTAAACAGTAAGCCATCCATCTTGGTTTCGGTAAATGGGTGGACTCGATCATTCCATGACCCTACCGCATGTTCTGTGGAGAGATGGGTCATGGGTATACCATAGTCCAATTCTTCCTATTATACCAGTAAATGGGTGAACCCGATCAATAAATGACTACCGTAATAACCTTTTCGAATGCCTGGCCCGTTAGCCCGATGTGACCCGATCTGAATCGGTGCCAACTCGGTCCAACTCAGTTCGGGTCAGCCCAGCCAACCCAGACTTGGATCGAGTTAGCCCTGCTAGACTTGGTATTGAGTCGGGTTGGCCCTAACTCGATCTGACTAGACTTGATGCCCACGTCCAACAACAAATAAACATTACAGTGAAAATAAGGAAGGCTTTAACTATTGGTATCATCATCCCGACTGTCTTCTTATGGCGTAGTTCACTTGAGCTTTGGATGTTCTTAAGTCTCGTTTGTCACTGTGATTTGAAATACCCTGAACTAGAAATCCCTTTAATTTAATATACGTTAGATTCGGAATCATCCAATTATATTTGACACCCTGAATTCAAAATCCTTGTAATCCAAAAGTAGCTATGCATAGTATATTTACATGTGTTTATATTTAATTACTAAATCAACTTTTATATCCATGTATGCATCTAATGTTTGACACAATAATTATAATAAACCCCTTGAAATATATATACTTTGATCGAAAATGATGAAATTATAAGTCTCACATGGGGCCACATGTTGAGAAGTGGAGCCACATTTGGCAGCGCCACTCGATCAGTCGAGTGTCTGCTCGACTTAAAGTCTAGCGATGAATATTGATTTTTGGTCTATGGAGCTCAACCGGTTGAGGCCCTTACTCGACCAGTCGAGGGTCCGCTCGACCAGTCGAGGAACCTACTTAACTAGTCGAGGCTATGCAAAATTTTACGCAAATTTCACATGGACTGTGGAAATTTAAGGCGGTTTCACAAGGGTGCGAAAGGAAAGTTGCTTAAAATATAAATAGGGGTTCCTAAGGTTATTCTAGGGTATGAGAAAGGATTTTCTAAGCTAGGCTAAGGTTTATCTTTGTGCAAGGGAGCATCAAGAGGTTAGTATATTGCTTGTAATCTTCATTTTTCTTTATAGTAGAAGTTTGCACCCTTGATTTTTTACCCTTGTTGGGGTTTTTTCACGTATATTTTGTCATATGGTTTGTTTGGTATGCTTTGATTCTATCTCTAGATTATATTTCTTACTGTTTATCATTTGTGGGTGAGACTGAAGATTGGATCTCGGTTCATTGCATTGTTGGCGTGCTGCACAATAATTGGTATCAAAGCTATTGGTTTATTTCAAGTGGGAGTAATGACGGAAGAAGGGAAGAATAGAATTGAGAAGTTTGATGGTTCAAACTTTGCCTTCTGGAAGATACAGATGGAGGATTATCTGTATCAGAATGACCTCTATATTCCTCTAGAAGGAGAAGAGAAAAAACCAGAGAAGATGATAGATGATGAATGGTTTTTATTAGATCAAAAGGCTTTAGGAACGATCCGACTCTCTGTCTAAGAGCGTCGCCTTTAATATATCCAAGGTGAAAATCACAAAAGAATTAATGCATGCCCTAGCTACGATGTATGAGAAACCCTCAGCTTCCAACAAGGTTCATCCTATGAAACGGCTATTCAACATGAAGATGTCAGGATGGTGGGAGCGTGGTTGAACATGTAAACGAGTTCAATATAGTCACAAGCCAATTGAAATCCATTGACATCACTTTTGAGGACGACGTCAGGGCATTATTGATCTTGTCCAGTTTGCCAGACAGCTGTGCTGGTTTAGTGATTGCCATGAGCAATTCTTCAGGGTCGATAAAGTTGAAATTTGATGATGTGGCCGGTTTAATTCTCAGTGAAGAATCTAGAAGAAGGGCATCCGGAGTTTCAGGGGATTCGGGGAATGCTCTAAACGTTGAAGGAAGAGGAAGATCATTGAACAAAGGAGGCAATAAATACAGATGTTCTAAGTCGAGGAAGAAGTCCAAGGGACCGAATGACAAAGACAAGTGTTGGCATTACGGGAAGAAAAGGCACATGAAACACGATTGCAGGGTGCTTATGATACAAGAAGGAAGCTCTCAAGGGGGGAAAGAGTCAGTGAATTTATCTGAGGAGAGTGACACAGAGGCGTTGATCTTGTCTCTTGATGCAACGTCTCGGAAAAATCCGTACAAAGACCTGAGTACCACCTCAGGCAAAAATTGTTAAGGATCAAATTATGTAGAAATTAGATGAAAAATTAATTAAGTGCTAAACTGAATTAAATGGTAGATTAGCTTGAACCACTTTCTATATGAACTAGTAGAATCGCTAACTTTACATTACCTAAAAACCTAGGATCAATTTCAAAACCCAGTTGCTCTCAGGTGCATCTTGAAATTCCGTATCGGACCTAGATCGCGTGTCAAAAGTCTGATTACAGTGAAACTGTACGAGTATGACCACCTTACTAGGCTTGACAACCATCTCTGGAATCAAGTCCAAATATTATCCAGAAACGCACAACTTGAGCCTTGAGTGAAGTGTGTGAGAAATGCGAATATCTTTAGAAAATAGATTCAAACTTAAGTGAATTGGGCCGTTCGCTCGTAGGCTAAATCTAAGGTTTCAGACCTTCAGATTTTGGCCCAACTACACTCTTGGATTAGAGAAAATTCTCAACACATGTCAGTGTACTTGTGGCCCTGATCGAGTGACGATGGCCGTTGAACTGAAAATGGTCCTTCACGGTCGATCCACAACTCTGATCGAACCAAAATCTTAGCCAGGCTTAGATCCATGGTCAGGGAACTTTCTCCAGACCGTATGTAGGAAATGGACCTCTAGATGAGCTCCGTTTGCCCGAAACAGATGCCCTTTGGCTATAACCTAAGTATACCATGGCCTTGGGGCCATTTGAACCACTTCTGGGCCTATATAAGGGCCTTAACCCACGCCTCTCTCATTCCATACGAATTTCCTAAACCCTAGGAGAGAGAAGAGAGAAAATAGAAGGAGAAAGTGAGGAGAAGTGAGAAAGAGTGAGAGATAGTTGCTGGGATTCGATCTCACTGCTCCACGTGCCGAATCATCCCTTTTGTATCACTACACCGTCAAATCCGAATCCATTTTTGGGTAAGAAATCCTAACCATAATCTACTTTAGGTATCCAAATAAGTAGATCAGTGAAATAGCTAACCTGTCTCAATGTATAGGTACCCGTTATTCCGTATTTAGGAACATAGGATTCAAACTGAGTTTGATACGAGTATACCGACGAAAGGCGCGGTCTATAAATGTTTAGGTTATGATTTTTAAGGCTTTTAATGTCAGTTAATAATTTATGACTGACTTGATTGCTGTCACATATACTTAGGTGCGATGTTTTCTATGTATTGCACATATATATGAACTACGTTGAATATAATGCATTTTATGTGTTTGTTGAAATGTTTGAATGAATATGAAATTAGGATTTGTGATTTCCATGATTTCTAATTAAGAATACACGATTGTTGTATGTATGACAACTCCTTAGCGAGAGGATTTGCCATAATATATATTATAACTAAATTATTACATGTATGTTGATATGTGTAGTCTAAGTATTTGATAAAATGCCTGAATGAGAAAATGCTTGTTAAATTATATTTAATGAGGGTATTGAGATAGGATTCTTAATTACCTTACCTATAGTTACAGTTTCCTTCATGTAACCTATATCGCTACTACGTGCTTTATGGATAAATGACTATGTATGACAACATGTGCACTATGTGTTTGTTGAAATGCTCAAATGAGATTTATATTTAAATTGGTTGTCATATGCTGCTTGGACTATCACATATGAATGCCAATTGTGTTTGAGTATGATTGGGACTAATATGTAGTTTAGGCAATCGGTAACGGTTTAGGATTAGTGGCCAAACTGGTTTCACCACGACGGATACGTTCAATGAATCTGAGTCGTATGGTGATTATTGACAGTGGTTACGTGACAAGGAGTGCGTATGCGCTCCAAGTCGATTAATTCAATATGCGCTTATACCGGTCGAGCTTATCAAGTAACCCGATTGACTTAATGTATGTTTACCATGTATGGACGCTACTGCTTGAATCTAAGGTACCACTTACTATTGAAAAACCCGTTTAACCTTTGTACTACGATCCACTAAGACTCATAAGCTGGGCATGGTGGTACGGGACACCGTGGTTGAGCTGTCGGCCTACGCTGGGGTGACGAGCCTCCCCGTAGTGTCCAGTGAGCAAATCAAACTCGTGGACTAAATACGGTGGTATGGGACACTGTATTCGAGCTGTTGGCCTATGCTAAGGTGACGAGCCTTTCCCGTAGTGACCTTGAGTATAAAATAGGCCTACGATCGGGTGACAAGCCCCTCGTAGTGACCTCGAGTGTGAATTAAGCCTACGCTGTGGTGACGAGCCTCCCGTAGCAACCTATAGTGTAAACTCGTAAACTTGCCTATTGTATGTGATTAACTAAGATTGACAACCCTAGATGGATCATTGTTTAGGTAAATGATATAAAGGGAGGTACCTTAACTTTCCGAATCTACTGTATGAATAGGTCTAATTAAGAACTTGGCTAACATGACCATGCACTGCATTGCATGTGCCTTTGGCATGGGCGTTGAGCACAGTGGGAGTCTAGCATGCGCGACCGTGAGATGATGTCACAGAGGGAGTATGGGCGAGGGTATGCATCATTAATACATATCATCCTTGTATTAACCAGAGTACTTAGGAATGTTTGTTGTATTGCTTTATCATTACTGCTTGACTGAATTGATAACATGTTAACATTTGCCTTATAGTTCCACTGAGTTGATCACTCACTCTCACTCTGGGACAGTGTTTTAAAACACCAACTAGACCCTGCTTTAGTTTTAGATGATGGTGAGGCTTATGAGTTGGAGTCGGTCTTCTACGACGACGAGTTCTCCTACCTGCAACTCTCTGGTGGGTCTATATAGACCTGAAGTTGCATCACCGGAGCTACAGGGATATGGATTAGAGGCATTACACTTTATCATTTTGTATATATTGGAACTATACAAGTAATTATTTAACCTGGTGACATGTTCATACTCTGGGGACTTACAATCACTTATATGCTTTATAAATCTATCACAGTCTTCCATTTGCGTAATCTAATTATCTCTGGAGTATGATATGCTGATTTATTATAATCTCATTCATGTTTAATGCATTAACATGGACAACATTGAATCATAATTGTCTATGTTGCATAAGTGATGCGACAGATCTCGGGAGTTAGGCCTTTGCTCGACCCTTGAAATTGGGGGCGTTACACTTAATGCGAGGAATGAGTCTTGGGTCATATACTCGGGTGCTTCGTTTCATGCTACTTCATGTAAGGAAGTTCTGCGTGCTTATATGTTAGGTGACTTTCAAAGAGTCTACCTGGGTGATGATGAGTCGTACAGTATTGTTGGAAAGGGAGACGTTCATATAAGTCAGAAAGACGGAACGACTTTGAAATTGAAAGATGTCAGACATGTGTAACGTCTCGAAAAAATTCATATAAAAATCCGAGTACCACCTCAGGTAGAAATCCTTAATGACCGAATCCTTTAGAAATTAAACGAAAATTAGTTAAGTACTAAAATAAATTATTCGGTGAATTATCTTGAACCACTATCTATACGAACTGCAAGACCCAAAACTAATAGAATAGCCAACTTAACATTACCTAAAAACCTACGAGCAATTTCTAAATCCAGTTACTCTCAGGAGTGCATTGAAACTCCTTATCGGACTTGGACCGTATGTCAAAAGTCCGATGACCCCGAAACTATAAGGTTATGACCACCTTACTGGGCTTGACAACCATCGTGGGGAATCGAGCCCGAATAATATCTAGAAACGCACAACTAGAGCCTTGAGTAAAGTGTGTGGGAAACGCAAATATCTTTAGGAAATGAATTAAAACTTAAGTGAATTGGACCGTTCGCTTGCGGATGAAATTTAAGGTTTCAGACCATTAGTTTCTGACCAAACTATACCCATGGATTAGGAAAATTTTCCTACACATGTCGGTATACTTGTAGCCTTGATCGAGGAACAACGACCGTTGATTTGATTTGGGTCCATCACGACCGATCTGTTTGTCAGATCACACCATAAACATAGTCCTGTCATAAATTCATTGTCAGGGAATTTACTACATGACTTAGGTGAGAAATGGACCTCCAAATGAACTCCGTTTGCCCAAAACAGACGCCTTTTGGCTATAACTCAAGTATATCATGGCCCTGGGGCCATTGATATCACTTCTAAGCCTATATAAGGCTCTTAAACCACCCCATTCCTATCCTATACGAATTTTCTCTAACTCTATGAGAGAGAAGGGAGAAAAGGAGCGAAAAGAGTGGAGATCAAAGGGAGATCCTTGGAGTTTGCTGTAGTACTTCTGTTCTGCTACTCCACGCATTGAATCAGCTTTACGTCTAGCTACTTAACTCATTTCAACTCCGTTTTGGGTAAGAAGTCCTAACCCTAATCTGTTTTAGAAATTCAAATAGAGGAGTTGACGAGATAGCTAACCTATTTCGTGATTTAGGTCGCCGTTGTGCTGTAGACGGGGATGTAGTGCACAAACCGAGTTCGTAACCGGCGTACCGATGAAAGGCGTGGACTATAAATGTTTAGGTTATAGTTTTCAATGCTTTTAATGTCAGCATGATTTATGTCTGACTTGATTGCTGTCATATGATCTTAGTTACGATGTATTCGATAAACTATACATGTATGTGAACTATGTGAGTATAAAATGCATTTCATGTGTTTGTTGAAAATGTTCGAATGAAAGTGAAATTATGATTTATGCTTGCCATGAGTATTAATCTAGAATACATATGTGTTGTGTGTATGTCAACTCCTTGGTGAAAGGATTTGCTATAATATATGCTATAACTAAGTTAGGTCATGTATGTAGTAATGTGTAGGCTAATTGTTTGATAAAATGTCTGAATGAGTAATTGTTTGTTAAATTGCTTTCAACAAGGGTGTTGAGATGGGTTTCTCAACTTCTATATCCATATTGGTAGTTTCCATTATATAATGTAATTCATTGTTATGTGATTCATGGATGAAATGCATATGTATAATAATGCGTCTAATGTGTTTGATAAAATGCTTAAATGAGATTTATGTTTACATTGTGTGTTAAATGTTGTTATGAGTAACATATATGATTCCTTATTGCATTTGAGTATGTTTGGGACTACCATTTAGTCCAGGCAATCGGTAATGGCTCCTAATTGAGTGGTCGAACTAGTTTCGCCACGTTAGATATGTTCGAGGAATCCGAGTCGTACGGTGATTGTCGACAGTGGTTAGGCCACAAGGAGTGTTCATGTACTCTATGTCGATTAATTTAATGTACGCTCATACCAATCGCACTTGTCAAAAACCTGATTGACCTATTGTTTGTTTACCATGTATGGACGTTACTACTTGAATCTAAGGTACCACTTACCAATGAAAAGCCCGTTTCAACTATGGTACCAAGATCCGCCAAGACTCATGAGCCGGGCATGGTGGTATGGGACATCGTGGTCGAGCTGTCAGCCTATGCTGAGATGACGAGCCTCCCCGTAGTGACCAGTGAGTAACCCAAACTCGTGAGCCGAATACGGTGGTATGAGATACTGTATTCAAGCTATCGGCCTACGATGAGGTGACGAGTCTTCTCGTAGTGATTTCGATTATAAACTAGGCCTACGCTGAGGTGACGAGCCTCTTCATAGTGACCCTGAGTGTAAACTCCTGAACTTACCTACCCACTGCTTTCATCAGGGGTGATGCCCTACAACTTGCCTATCGTATGTGATTAACTAGGATTGATGACCCTAGATGGATCATTATTTGAGTAAGTGATATAAAGGGAGGTACCTTAGCTTCCGAAATCTGCTGTACTAATAAGCCTAATAAATTACCTGCCTAACACGATCATGCACTGCATCGCATGTGCTTTGGCGAGGAAGCACATGTTTAGGGAGTTTGTCATGCGCAACCATGAGATGAAGTCGCTGAGGGAGTGCAGGCGAGGGTATGCATCATTACGCATATCGTTCCTGCATTAATAAGAGTAATTAGGGTAAGATTGTTGTACTGCTTTATCATTACTACTTGATTGAATTGATAACATGTTAACCTTTACCTTATAGTACCACTGAGTTGATCACTCACTCCCACTCTGGGACGGTGTTTTAAAACACCAACCAGACTCTGATTTAGATGTAGGATATGTCGAGGCTTTCGTAATGGAGCCTAATTTCTTTGATGAAGAGGAGGAGTTCTCCTACATTCAACTATCAGGTGAGTCTCGGTAGACCTTGATCTGATTCGACAGGATTACAGGGTTACATGGATTAGTTGGACAATTATATTTTTGATATTTTGTAAATTTTGGAACAAACACTTGTATTTATTTAGCCTGGTAATATACTTATACTTTGGGGATTGATAAACACTTACATATTTTACATGTTCATCTTAGTCTTCCGCTTACATAATTTAAGAAACTCTGGAGTATGATATGCTGTTTTGGTGTAATCTCATTCATGTTTAATGCACTAATATGGACAATATTAAATCATCATTATTTATGTTGCATAAGTGATGCGTTGGAACTTGGGAGTTGAGCTCTACTCGACCTGTGATTTTCGGGGCATCACAACATATACTGAGTTTGAAACAAAACTTGATCTCAATAGGGCAGTTGGCCGATACCGGATAGGTGACGACATTCACTAGTGATTCTTGGAAGATCACAAAAGGTGCTTTGGTGATATCTCATGACAAGAAGGAAGGTACTTTGTACGTGACTTCAGGATCGTATAGTTCACTCGCAGTCGCATCAACTGGAGTGAATGGGCAGTTATGGCATCAGATGTTGGGACATATGAGTGAGAAAGGGATGAAAGTCCTATTGTCAAAAGGGAAGCTTCCAAGGCTGAAGTCTATTGACTTGGAATTCTATGAGGACTGCGTGTATGGCAAGTAGAAGATGGTAAGTTTCAAGAAGACAGGATACACTTCAAAGACGTATTTGTTGGAGCTTGTACACATTGATGTGTGGGGACCGGCACAGGTATCATCTCTTGGTGGCTCACGTTATTTTGTTTCTTTTATTGATGATGCTAGTAGAAAACTGTTTGTCTATTTCTTAAAGCATAAATCTGATGTATTTAAGAAGTGAAAAGTAATGGTAGAAAATGAGGCAGGTAAAACAGTAAAATGTTCAAATAATGAGGGAGAGTACTGTGATAAAAGGTTTGAGGAGTATTATGCAGCAAATAGAATCAAACATCAAAAAATAATTCCAAGGACACCACAGCAGAACGGTGTGGCTGAGCGCATTAATAGGACCATTCTTGAGCACGCCAGGAGCATGAAATTACATGCAGGGTTGCCCAAGATGTTTTGGGCAAATGCTGTGAGTACTGCTGCATATCTCATCAATAGAAGTCTCTCAGCACCAGTGGATGGTGGACTACTAGAAGAAATATGGACTGGGAAAGAAGTGAACCTTGCATATCTCAAAGTGTTCGGTTGCACTTCATACGTTCACATTGATGCAGAGCACAGAAATAAGTTGGATGCGAAGTCCAAGAGGTGCATGTTTATAGGCTACGGGCAGCATGATTTCGGCTACCGTTTTTGGGATACAGAAAATAAGAAAATTATCATAAGTAAAGACGTAGTCTTCAATGAAAAGGTGATGCATAAGGACAAAGTACAGCAAAATAAGGCCAATGAGAAAGAATTCGTAGAGTCGGAAGAGTTACCAGACACAGGTGTTACAGTACCATAGGATGATCATACACAGGAGCATTATGAGGCAGAGCTGTAGACACCGGTTGTGAGGAGGTCTACTCGGGAGAGGAGACCCACGGTCTAATACTCACCCTCTTTACATTATCTACTGCTGACAGATAATGTTGAACCAGAGTGTTTTGAAAAGGCATTACAGTCAGATACACGGGTTAAGTGGGAGCAGGTCATGGATGATGAGATGGACTCTCTTGAGTTTAATCATACATGGGAGCCAGTCACTTCCTAAGGGTAAGAAAGCTCTTCATAACAAATGAGTTTATAAATTGAAGGAGGAGCACGATGGTTCGAAACGGTACAAGGCCAGATTGGTTGTGAAAGGGTTCCAACAAAAGGCAGGTATCAGCTTCTCTTAAATATTTTCACCAGTGGTGAAAATGTTTATGATTCGCATGGTCTTGAGTATAGTGGTTATAGAGGACTTACATCTAGAGTAGCTAGATGTTACGACAACCTTTCTTCATGGGGACCATGAAGAAGAGATATATATGCATCAGCCGATAGGATACGTGGCACTAGGAAAGGAAAACAAGGTGTGTAGACTAAAGAAGAGTCTATATGGCCTGAAGCAAGCCTCGAGGCATTGGTACAAGAAGTTTGACAGTTTCATGTCAGGAAACAGTTTTAGGAGATGTCATGCAGACCACTATTGCTATTTGAAAAAGTTTGATATGTCACGCCCCAAACCCGGAAATCGGATTCATAGAAATCCCGATTGCCGAATCTGGTGCTGACAGCCTCCGTAGTACCCCATTCTCGGATCCTAGTGTTCACACGCCAGATTCCGATCCTGGGATCCTACAAGGAGGATTTTTTTTTGCCAATGTACATTTATCTTGTAATAAGCATAACCACAAGTATACCCAAATCATAAAGGCAACATCATCATCACATATCCACTAATATAATCATTTGAATACAATGCTGAAAGGGAAACACATATATCGAAATCAAAGCTCCAGAATACAACTGCATGCTCCAAGCTCAACGCTGCTGCAACCTAAAAACACCTGCACGCATCTATCGTGCATAAGCTTATAGAAAGCTTAGAGGGTGGTGTAAGTGTGTGCACAAGGTAAGTGCCAAGTATTCGATACAATGCCATTATCATACAAACTGGAAGTACTGGTAATCCATAAACCGTACAATATCGGAATAAGCAAAGATACTAGCAAGATCATGAATTATCTGAGTAAACAGAAATACTCACAAGATCATAGATCATACGATAACAGAGTAAGTGGAAATATGAACAAGTCCATGAGCCAATCGATATATACGCAATATATAACAGCTACGCAAACGAGGAGTCATAAAGAGCCAAATATCAAATGTAGAGGATGCAATACAATATACATTTCTGATGAGTAACACAAATAGCATCAGTCGTACCTAGACCATATAACCATATAAATGCAATTGGGTATATAATTCCTTATGTGTTCACAAACACGTCAGCCATATCTAAACCATATAAATGTAGAAACACAGTAACCCAAGATGTCGTATGTCGCGGATGTAATGCAATGTGCGGTGCGAATGGAATGACCAAGCTGGAGTGTGAAGTCAGGATGATAGTGCGTAGTATTATAGGCTATGGGGTCCATCATAAGGGACTTCTATCTAAACCAGTCCTATACCTAAATTTAGATAGTCAGACTCAATGTGGTAGACTCTTGATCTCAGGTTAATAGCACACCCCAATCGAAATCCTGGCCATTGCGAATGTACAAAACAATTAGTTGTGTACCACCAACCCGAGTAGATAGTGAATGAATGAATGCATGAATGAGTATGCAACTCCTGCTCACTAAATCCACATATCGATGGTTCATCTCTGGGATCATCAGGGTTTAGTACACTCCAAATGGCACCGCCGCTCTCCCAGCAACCCAAGTGAGCATAAGAAACCTCACTATCCGCCTTGCCAATAGTCTCCCAATATCTTCCCGGCACGTCGATAGCGGACCCATTCACGAGCTGGTCAAACTCACCTAGTATTACCCCCTACCCTCGGGCGAGTAAGGCCACACCCTCCCAACCGACCACGACACGGTGGGAGACGCGGCCTCCAGTATTTGGCACTCGGGCGCTCATGTATCCACTCGGTCTCGACGTTGGGGCGTCTCCGGCCACGGAGGTTTAGGGTTTTCACCCGGGGACATCTATGGCGCCCGTATGCTAGAACCAAACATTTCCGGTGTCCTATTTGGCCATCCACGATATGCCTGTGGAGGCTACGACCCTGATATCGCTAGGGCGTATAGTAATCATAATGCGAGATGCATGAGTCATACAATCCAGTCATGCATCAGTCCTGCACATACCGTGTGCTCATGTAAGATAACCTCCACCTATCAGGGAGTCTCATAACAACATGCTCAATGACATATGTAATGATCAACCACCTCTCATAACAAACATGCAGATGATGCGTATGGGCATGTATCATGATGCTATGCTGTCACATACTCATAACTGGTATCCACAACCAGCATCGATAATCGACCTCGACCATGTGGACACTTAACCAACATTGCCCCCAAGGAATGGCCTACATAGAGTCAAACATATAATGGGCCCACGGCCTCACACAAGGGCCTAATATACAACACAATGGGTCTTACTCAAAGGCCACATATACACAACAGGTGGACCCTGCTCATGGGTCTAATACATATCACAATGGGCCTTGCCCATAGGCCATGAATACATCACAATGGGCCTTGCCCATAGGCCTCAAACACAGGACATGTGGGCCCTACACATGGGTCTTGAATTCATTAAATGGACCATGCATCATAGGCTTAATACATATCACAATGGCCCTCAACTACGGGTCACATATACATCATGTAGGTCTCGACAATCGGCCATGACAATCGAATTCGATACTCAGAATCGGCCTCGACAATCGGAACCGGCCAATACAATCGACCTCGACAAATCGACACCGATAATTTACATCGATAATTAGCACCGACAATCAGCTTCGATAATCAACACCGACGACCGGTCACATAGACAAGACTGGGTCCATAGATGAACATCTGATCAATCATAATATAAAGATCAGCCCTCGACCATGGTTATATCAAATCTGGTAGCATGGAGCCATCCGTCCATGGTAAATGGGGCCCACTTATTTGGGTTAACCCACTAAGAGAATGATGAGAATGGGCCTGATAAGGCCTAAGGAAGGGTCACAATGTGGACATCCAACCATCACTGCCCAGCAATGTGGACATTTAACCAACATTGCTCCCAAGGAGTGGTCCACATAGAGTCAAACATAACATGGGCCCAAATATCCAACAAGTGCGCCTCAAATAGTCATCACAGTGGGCCTTACACATATAGCACGTGGACCTACACATCACGGTGGGTCGATACATTGGGCCGCACGCCACACCAATGGGCCTCAATTCAACAAGTGGGCCGCATCAATGAGCCAAAAATACATCTCAATGGGCCTCATCACAAGAGTAGGAATATTTCACAATGGCCTCACTAAATGGGTCGGAAACACATCTCAATGGGCCACGACGTATGGGCCGAGTATATATCACAATGGGCCACGACCCATGGGCGCAACCCGTGGGCCTCAAATACAAGTGGGCCACATTAATGGGGCCCATATATAAACCTCGTGGGCTCTGCTCATGGGCTTCAAATACATAATATGTGGGCCCTACCCATGGGTCTTATACACATCAAATGGGTCACGCGTCATGGGCCTAATACATGTCACAATAGGCCTTGCATCAATGGGCCGCCCTAATGGGCCTCGTACACATCAAGTGGGTTGTATCAAATAGCAGCACTAATGGGCCTCGACCCATGGGCCCTGATATATATATCATAATGGGGTGCCTGCCCTGGATGGCATGGATAAAGATACATCAAAGTGGGCCTGACAAATGGGCCACAACATACATCAAAGTAGGCCTCATAATATGGTCATACATACATCAAATTGGCCACATCAATGGGCCCCATGTATGTTAAATGGGCCACACTCAATATAAGTGGTGATAATGATTTCCACTACTAAAATTTTCAAGGTCCGCCATAACATTTATTTCTCATCTAATCTAATCATAGGGTCTCAAGATTTCAAAGATAGCCGTTCAATCCTCACCGTGCACTATGGTCCACTTGATAAGTAAATCTGACTTATTTTCGTCCCAAACCTTAAAAAAAAGGATCATTTTCCAAAAATGGTTGGACGGTTGGATGAAACACATGCATCATAGTGGGTCCCATAGGGATGGAAGGAATAGATAAGTCACATGTCCCATGATGGAGGTCCACAGTTGTGGACACAACACATACATAAATAAGTCTTAAGTAAGACCCACCAAGATGTTTATTTTCCACCCAACCTAGGGCCCAACATATTGTCCATCCAAAATGAGGCCAACATGATGTTTATCTTCCATCCAAACTAGTCATAGGGTCACATGGGCCTAGGGCCCACTGTAATATTTATTTATCATCCAACTTGGGCCACTATAACATCTATTTGCATCCAACTTGTTGATAAGGTCTTATAGACCTGGGGCCCACTAAAATGTTTATTTCCATTCAAACCTGTTGATAAGGTCATACAGACCTGGGGCCCACTACAGTATTTATTTATTTATTTATTTATTATTATTATTATTATTTTCAACCTTGTGATAGGGTCACATGATCATGGGACCCACTGAAATGTTTACTTGCATCCAATCTGTTGATAAAGTCGCATGGGCCAGGGGCCCACTGCAATGTTTACTTACCATACAACCAGTTCATAAGGTCACGTGGGCCTTTGGCCCACTGTAATATTTATTTGTCCACCAATTTTATTTTTTTTTTGGTATGGTTATGTGGTCCTGGGGTCCACCATGATGTAGTTCACAAATCCTACCCATTCATTATGTGTGTCCCACCAATTTAAGGGTCCAAACCGAGTTTCAGGTGGATCCAAGCTGCATGTGGACCCCAGCAGTTGATTCCATGTGGCTGGACATACCACCGCATGAAAGGTGATGGTGTGGGCCATTCGAGAACTTTTTGTGACTGAATTTTGGAACCAACGCATCATAAAAGGGGACCTATTAAATGAACGGCATGGATGTAGAACATACATCATGGTAGTGTCCACAACTGGGGCCAAGGGGGGCCTCCCTGTTTAACGTTAGACATCCAGACTCCTCTGGACGTCAAGTAGCAAATGCATGCCACATACATATATTTATTTATTTATCCTAGGTGGGACCCACATTAATCAAATCTACTCCGTCCATTGTATGTGTCACACAAAATTAGGGGTCCAAAACAAGTTTCATCTGCATCCAAATTTCAGGTAGGCCCCACCAAGTGATTTTATATGTTTTAGGCATATCTTCACATGATTTTATATGGTGTGGCCCACCTGAGTTCCGTATACGGCTGATTTTTGGGGAGACCACCTGGTCTGAGGGGACCCATCAAATGCATGGCGTTGATGTTCGAAAAGCATCACAGTGGGGCCCACAACTAAGGCCGTGAGGCCAGCCCGTTTGTCCGCCAGCAGCACCCACGCACGCTGCTGCTGACAGCAGAGTGTCCTTGTGGTTTTTTTTTATTTTTTTTATTTTATTTTTATTGTTCTCGAGGTTTTTCATATGTGGGGCCCGTGTCTTGAGAATCCACTCCGTCCATTAGATTCCATGGCCTAAGACGGATCAAACGAGTCCGCTATGCAGTATGTTTTTGGCGGGTAGGGACATCAAGGTGGGTCCTAATGGATCTTAAAGGTAAAAAAAAAGTTGTTTCCCCCGCCAGGGCCCGCCAGAAAATCGGATTGGATTCATTCTTTGGCTCAACGCCTAAAATTGGCTTGAAAATGAAATGGATGGTGTGGATTCAATTTTTACATCAAGGTGGGGCCTACATAAGTAGCCTGCCCCAAAAGTTCTCCCCCCTCTCCTTTTTTTTTTTTTTTGGCAGACAGTGCATTGCTCCTACTTGTGAAAAACGTCCAGCGTCCAGGGACGCTGGACGGACCGTGTGCACGTATTGTTGAAGGTGGGTCCCACGTGTGGGGTCCACATGGACATGGCCCACTTGATTTGGGTCAATCTTATATTTATGTTTTCCAATTGCCGTTAAGTGGGGCCCACATGGCTTGGACGGCCGTAGGGTCCATTTGGTGGACGGCTTGGACATCACATACATCAAGGTGGGGTACATCCAGATGGGCCACACGGCCACATTATCATACCAAATTAATGAGAGAAAAAGAGAGAGAAAGAAGCACCCACCTCGAGATCTCTTCTTCCTTCTTCCGCCAATGCATGATAGAGCCCCAAAGAAACAATTTCAATGGTGGAGATGATCATTGGATGGTGGAGATGGGAGATAGGGAGGTGGGCCACACTAGCTCTCTCATGGGAGCCATGGACGTGGGTTGCTCCATGGAGGGATTGCTTGGAATGGAGAGAAGTGAAAGAGAGACAGGATGTAAGGGAGTGATGGGAGAGAGGGATGGTGAGGTAATGGGAATTAATGAGTTTGACTTATGGGGAAAAGGGAAGGTAAGGTGGTATGGTAGGGTGATGTCACCCCTAGGGTGACATCATAGTAATTAATGTTTCTAGGGAAGTACAACAATAGGAATAGGTGGGTCCCACAATCAAGCGATCAACGGCCTAGATAATGCACGGGCCGGATCTTATAATCTGAGCATCGTATTGACGCACAAGACGCATCATCGGAACCGCGGCGACGGCACGGTCAAAATGACATAGGTCTCATTTTGAGTCGGCTCGGGTTTACAGGATGTGACTCAAGAGCATGCGCCAAGTTCGACAGTTTCATGTCGAGAAACAATTTTAGGAGATGTCATGCAGACCACTGTTGCTATTTGAAGAAATTTGATACGTTGTACATCATCCTTCTTCTGTACGTTGATGATATACTTGTGGCCGGATCAAGCATAAAGGACATCTCAGATCTCAAAAGACAACTGTCTAGAGAATTTGCTATGAAGGATTTAGGAGCTGGAAAATAAATCCTAGGCATGAGGATAAAACGTGACAGGGAAAACAAGAAACTAGTTTTGTCACAGGTAGAGTACATAGCCAAGGTACTTGATCGATTCAGTATGGGAGGTGCAAAGCCGGTTAATATTTCATTAGCCAATCACTTCAAGCTTTCTAAGGAGCAAGGTTCAAAGACGTAGGAGGAACGAGACTACATGACTAAAGTCTCATACACACCAGCTATTGGGAGTCTCATGTATGCCATGGTGAGCATAGGGCCAGACATTTCTCAAGCAGTGAGTGTTGTTAACAGGTTCATGAACAACCCCGGGAAGGAATATTGGAAAGCTGTGAAGTGGATTCTCAAATACTTGGTAGGTACTGTGGATGTAAGGCTATGTTATAAAGGATCGAAAATCAAGCCACAAGGTTTTGTAGATTCAAATTTGGCAGGAGATATCAATAGAAGAAGAAGCACTACAGGATATGTGTTTACCTTGGGTAGTGCTGCAGTCAGTTGGGCCTCTCAGTTACAGAAGATAGTATCTATCAGTACAACGAAAGCAGAATATGTTGCAGCTATAGAAGCATGCAAGGAGATGGTGTGGATGCAAGGTTTCATGGAAGAGTTGGAAAAGAAGCAAGCTATATAGTGACAATCAGAGTGCAATACACTTAGCTAAGAATTCAGTCTTTCATTCAAGGACTAAGCATATTGGCAACAGATACCACTTCATATGTTCGTTACTGGAAGATGGATTGATTGCTCTGGAGAAGATCCATACAAGTGAGAATCCTACGGATATGCTGACTAAGGCGGTCACATGAGAGAAGCTGGAGCTCTGTTCAGCTTTAATTGGTCTTCAGGCTTGAAAATGGGGAGGTGGTGCACTCCTGATGTAAAAGACGAAGGTTTGTGGTGATGTGTCTCTAAGTGGGAGATTGTTGAGAAGTGGAGCCACATCTGACAGCGTCACTCGACCAGTCGAGTGTCTGCTCGACTTAAAGTCTAACAATAAATATTAATTTTTGGTCCATAGAGCTCGACCGGTTGAGGCCCTTGCTCGACCAGTCGAGGGTCCGCTCGACCAATCGAGGAGCCTGCTCGACTAGTCAAGGCTATGCAAAATCTTACGCGGATTTCACACGGACTGCGGAAATTTGAGGTGGTTTCACAAGGGTACGAAAAGAAAGTTGTCTAAACTATAAATAGGGGTTCCTAGGGTTATTCTAGGGGTATGAGAAAGGGTTTTCTAAGCTAGGCTAAGGGTTATCTTTGTGCACGGGAGCATCAAGAGGTTAATATATTGCTTGTAATCTTCATTTTTCTTCATAGTAGAAGTTTGCATCCGTAGTTTTTTACCCTTGTTGGGATTTTCTCATGTATATTCTGTCTTGTTGTTTGTTTGGTATGCTTTGATTCTATCTCTAGATTATATTTCTTCTTGTTTTTTGTTTGTGAGTGAGACCAGAGATTGGATCTCGGTTCACTGCATTGTTGGCATGATGCGCAACACCACAAGCATAGGAACCCATCCATGTGACTAACCAACAATTTTTAATAGTTGATTTATGTGGACAATGTTTAGACTGCGTAGATCATCCTATTAAAGTAATTTTAGCGATGAAGTTGATAATCTAATTGTTTTGGGATATCATTAGTGGGTCATGTGTCTAATAGATTAATAGCCTAGTGACTAATCTAATTCTTTTCTTTTCTTGGTTCACCAGTATCTTCATGTACTTCTTCATTAATTCTCATCAGACCATATTTCTTTTGATCCTGCAGCTTTGTCGAGAACCACACCTAAAAACTGATTGGTCTACGACAAAAGATCAAGGGCCCAATATAATACATTAAATGTGGTGAGCCAGCTGCTATCTTGGCCTATTGGCTTAACTTGGTGGTACCCCCTAGCTCTAAATGGGCATATGCTATTAGACCCACTTTATTTGTGGTCACTGGAGCAATGACGGAGGGTGCGCAGAAAATATTTCTTGCCCCCTCCAATTCTCTGTTCTCTTTATCATGCTTTCCGTAACGCGGCGACTCACTGCAAGAGTCTTTCGGTGGGAGCATCTTCTAGTTATGCTCCTTGGCACTACTTTGTAGGGTGGCTGGGAGTATACTTTTTATGGACTTACAACGAACCGCAAAAGGCATACGTCAACCCAGATCATCTCCCTCTTTGGCATTACCAATGGAAAAGGATGATCAAGAAGACCTACGACTAGGTGGTGGACAAGATTGAGAGGACGTAATCCATCATCTTCTTCCAATTCCCATTCTCCAACATCTTTGATGTACAGAAGCCATTAATGATGACTCTCTTTCACAAAGTGAATGCATCTTTTGTATCTGCATCAGATCTAGTAGTTTCCCTCTGAGGGAGAGTAAGGAATTTTGGCATGAACCCTACTACCCTAGTAGGTTTGCATGTCATTTTGCATATGATCAAACCATACCAAAAGACTGCAATGTTGTCACTATAAATGGCCTAATTTGTTAATTAGCGTGAGTTATGAGTCATCGACTCCAAATAGCCCTATGGAAGACTGAAGAATGAAGATTTGAATATCATAAGCACCCAAGCATTGGAAAATCAAAGAAAAGATGAAGTGCCGTGACCTCTTTAAAACCCATACTTAACTTATGTACTAAAATTTCCAACTAGCCTAGACCTAATAGGAAAAACCACTCCAATATGAGCTAGTAAAATGGCCATGGGAAGAAAACTGTTTAAAAAGCAACTTAAAAAAATATATTGTTTTCAATCCCATCAACCACCTATCGAGTAGGTAGAGCAAAATGTTCATCAAGCTCAAGTTAAAATCCTAGATTTTATTGATGGCATTGAGGGACCTTTAATGCATCGAAGGGTCACCTCGATGGCATCGAAGACCATTCGATGACATTGAAAACCACTTGATGACATTGAGTGGATACTTCAAACTGTGTATCAAGCTAGTTGAAAAAATCCTGAATTTTCTCGATGGCATCGAGGGACCTTTGACGGCATCGAAGGATTACCTCGATGGCATCAAAGACCACTCGATAACATCTAGCATAGATCTTAAATTGTCTAGCAACCCTTCAAGATAAACTTAAATTTTCTTGATGGCATTGAAGGGGACTTCGATGCCATCAAAGCTGACAGATTTTTGCCCATTTTTTTACCATTGTAAACTCCTCCACTTAAACGAAAGAGGGGTTTCTTTACAAATGGGTGAGTAATAGAGAGAGCCTTGTGAGTGTGTGAAACCCCAGCTAAAAACCGTTTTTCTAAGCTCTCTTCCCTCATGGAGTTCATCATTCAATCTTTGTGTTAAAGACATTCATTGAGCATTCTAAGCTTGGAATGAAGAATGAACTCTAACATTCATTAATGCTCTAGGAACCATTTTTAATGGCAAGTCTGTTGTGCTAGAAAAGCCTTTAATGCCTACCCTTAGGAATTATAACCATAACCATAAAGACTCATCATTATCAAGTTAGGATTCACCTACCCTTAATGCACACCTCAGCATCTTCAAAGGCATATAATTATCAAAAGGTTACGGTTCAAGGGAGCTAAAAATGCTTTCATGATTTTGGAAGATCTTCATCAAAGGCACTTCAATGAGGCTTATCCACTTTTGGTAAGAAGTTAATTCGAGTCCATTTATGTATGGAAATTGATCCTTATTTAGGATTGGATTTTGGAGTTTAAATACCAAACTCTCCAAGTCCTTGTGTAGGCCTCTGACAGGAGAGTACATTTTTTATCCTTTTATAGGACTTCGTGTTTGAGTTTGAGATCCAAACACATTAAGACCTTGTGTAGACCATTGACAGATGAAAATCATATAGAAGTCGTGTAGGTTGTAAAGGTTTTGGTGAACCTAATTTAAAACTAATTAGATAATGAAATTGGGCACACTCTAGGAGAGAGTGAGTCAGTCAGGAGTGGAGTAGGCATGTAGCCGAACCATTATACATCATGTGCAATGGGCTGAATGTTTTATCTTTATATTTGTTCTATTTTGTTGAATAATATGAATGACTCTTTTTACTGCAGCAAACATGTTTGACAGAATGTCTAAATGATATTTTCACTATAATATAGTTGATTAACCCACTTATTCTTGTTTCTATTGATGTGTATGTGTAATTAGAAGTAAGTAATTGTTACATATCTAGTTAAAATTTAAAAAGTCATATTTGCCCCCTATAAGACATTAGTCATATATTCAGGATTCGCTTATAGCTGTAAGATCACAATTTCAATTTGTACAAGAGAGGATTCCTCTTGAAGGGCTTAACAACCTAGAGGGAGATCCTAGTTGAAGCTTGAAAATATGTCTAAAACTAAGGGGACGTCGGTCTCAAGACCACCACTTTTTGACAGATCTAAATATGCATATTGGAAAGTTAAAATGCTTATTTTCGTTAGATCCCTAGATCATGTAGTTTGGGACAATTGAAAATAGGTGGCAAGCATCAATGGAACAAATCATATCTGACAATGGTGCTACCACTTCAAGACTCAAACTTCAAATGCTTTGGACTAATTATGACAAAACAAGGTCTAGCTGTGATGCAAAAGTGCTAAATACAATTTATTGCGCTATCTCCCCATAAGATTTTAAACGAATCTACATGTATGAAACTGTAAAACAAGCATGGGACTTGTTAGAAAACCACCCATGAAGGGACAAGCATAGTCAAGCGTTCTAAACACCTCACAACTCAATTTGAAAATATAAAGATGGAGGAGCATGGGACATTTTTGGAGTTTTGCACCAAACTAAGTGACATAAGCAACTCTATGTCGGGGTTAGGAGAAAGAGTTTCGATACCACGTATTTGTAGAATAATCCTGAGATCATAACCGGAGCGATTCTTTTCCAAGGTCACAATAATAGAGGAATGTAGGAACATTGACGACGTGAAAGTATAAGAACTGTTAGGTTCCCTACAAACATATAAACTACATTTCAAAACTCTCACAAAATCCAAAAACACTATTTTAAAAGGCTCACAGAAAAGACACGAATCTAAGGATGACAATGATGACTATGAAGACAATGAAGAAATGGCCTTGTTGGCCAAAATGTTTTTTTTTAAAATGATAAGAACCAATGAAAAACCTTCCATAAAAAGGAGAAGTATGACCTGAAAAGGCTGAAATGCTAAATAGGTAAATCTCCCAAACAATCAAAAGATTACTAATGCTATAATTATAAAGGGTATGGTCACCTTGTTTTTGAATATCCCACAAAAAAATAAAAATAAAATAAAAAAGGAAGGCAATAGCTGCCAAATGGGATGACTCTGAGGATTCAAATTTAGACTCAGATGAATCCCGAAGTGGTGGAGACCAAGGCTCATTGAGAATACTCATGGCCTTCAACACCACAAAAATCTCTAAATCAAGGGACATTGGAAACAATGATGAACATATGGAAGAAAAGTCTTCATCAAAAGAAGAAGATGAGGAAGTTGACAATACCTGTCTACAAGAAACCTACGACCAACTTTATGCTCAAAGCTTAAAAGTTCTTAAAAAGATTGGTCAAGCTAAGATCGAAAATAAGCAATTGAGCATGGAACTAGAAGAAGCCAAGGCTGACGAAGAACAATTGGTAAGTGAGATTGAAGAACTTGAAAGTGCCCTTGTTTGTCAATATACATGAATGTTGAGTCCTAGAGTCAAGTGAGCGCCACATGAAGACTACAAGACTAAAGACTCACCAAGTTGAAGTAGTTAAGTGTGTTATACATGTATACTACGCCTCACTTCCCAACCAAACTATATCCAGTAAAAGACCCACTTAAAATAAGCCTAAACTTAGCCAAAAACATATTTGCAAAACCCTTGGTAAGCTTAGATTAGGATTTGTTTAAAGCCTATGGAGATAGAAGCAAATAGGAAAATTTCATGTTCCATCAATTGTAATCGAAGTGCAATCGAACAGCTTCGATGGCATCGAACACCTATTCAATTGCATCAAAATAGAGGCCTATTAGTCTAACAACTAAACTAAGAAAATCTTAGATAGGATCAATGGAATTGAAGACAGTTCGATGCAATCGAAACTTAAGTTTCGATGGCATCGAACCCACTTCAATGACATCAATATAAGGCCTAATATCTCTAGCAAGCTTTGAAAAAAATCCAAGTATACTCGATGCAATTGAACCTCATCTGATGGCATCGAAGTAAGTTATTGACGGCATCGAACAAAGTTCGATAGCATCGAAAATGGGACCGGTTTATCCACCAAGCTTTCAAGGAAAATAATGTATTCTCAATAGGATCGAAAGCCGTTCGATGACATCGAAATTCAAATTTTGATGACACTAAAAGGATGTTCGATAGCATCAAAATATGGACAAAACAGTCCAGTGAATTTTCATAGGAAAATCTATTTATTCTCGAAGCAATCGAAATGTCTTTGATGACATTGTGATTCAAATCCCGATGGCATCGAAGCACGTTTGATGACATAAAAAAAGAGCTCAATATGTCCATCAATCAAAGTGTATTTTTCAAGGAGAATCCTGATGGCATCGAGACATCTCGATGATGTTGAAGGGCCCTTCAATGGCATTGAAGGATGTTCGATGGCATCAGACGGAATTTGTTCTGCACTTATTTGAAAACCTTAGTGCATGAAGTCGAGGCAATAGAAGAAGGTTCAATGATATCGAAGGAAACTTCGATTGCATCAACAACAACAGATTTCTGCCCATTTTCTTACCATTGGGATTTGACTTTATATAAACACTTGGGTTGTGTCACACCTCAAACTTGGAAAATGGGCTCACAGAATTCCCGATCACTAAATCCGGTGCTAACAGCCTCCGTAGTACCCCATTCTCAGCTTCCAGCGCTCATACGCCTGGTTCCGATCCTGAGATCGTACAAGGCGGATTTTCAATGTGAATTTTTTTAAAAAATAAAGGAGCATAACCACAAGTATACCCAAATCACAAAGGTAACAACATCATCACATATCCACTAATATCAAAAACTTGAGTACAATACATGAAGGGAAAATATAAGATAAATGCCAAAAGCTTAGAGAGTGGTGTACGTGTGTGCGCAAGATAAGTGCCAAGCACACAAATATCAGCGTAAGCAGAATACTGGCAAGGCTATAAGTCATTCAATATCAGACTATGCAATGCAGATCGGCTATGCAATGTGGAGTCATAATGAGCCAAATATCAGATACCGAGGATGCAATACAATATACAATTTTGAAGAGCTACGAATACCATCAGCCTCATCTAAGCTATATAAATGCAGAAACATAGCAACCCAAATGCCATATGCCGTAGATATAATGCAATATGCGGTACAAATGAAATGACCAAGATGGAGTGTGAAGTCAAGATGACAGTACGTAGTATTGCAAGCTATGGGGTCTATCATAAGGTACTTCTATCTAAACCAGTCCCATACCTAAATTTGGATAGGCAGACTCAATGTGGTAAACTCTTGATCTCAGGTTGGTCACGTGCCCCAACCGAAATCCTGGCCATTGCGAATGTACACATAATAAATTTGTTGCGCACCACCAGCCTGAGTGGATAGTGAATGAATGAATGAATGAGTAACATATCGAGTATACGACTCCTGCTCAAAAAGTCCACATATCAATACCCAACATCTCTGAGATCATCACTGGGGTCTAGTACACTCTAGCCAGCTTGCTGCCCCATCAAGTGCACAACTAGGTAAGTGGAAGAGACCTTACCATCCACCTACCAATATTAGCCCGACTCATCGATAGCGGACCCATTTATGAGCTGGTCAGACTTAGCTTAACATTGCTTACTCCCTTAGGTGGGTAGGGCCACACCCCCTCCCAATCGACCACGACATAGTGGGAGACGCGGCCTACTGGTATACGGCCCTCATGTGCTCATATATATTCACTCGGTCTAGACATTAGGGCATCCCCTGGCCTCGGGGGTTTAGGAATTTTTATCTAGGGACATCTATCACACCCGTATGCTAGAACCAAACATTTTCGGTGTCTCATCTGGCCATCCACGACATGCTTGTGGAGGCTACAGCCCTAATGTCACTAGAACGTACAGTTGTCATATCACAAAATACGAGATGCATGAGTCACACCATCCAGTCATGCATCAAACCTGCGTGTATCACGTGCTCATGTGGGGCAACTCCGTCTCTCAGGTAGTCCCATAAACAATCAGCCTAATGGCTCATGCTATGCTCAATCACTCTTCATAATAAGCATGCGGATGATGCATATGGGCATGTATCATGAAGTATACCAAGCATGATTATAATCACATATATCACAGTGGGCCGGTACAAGACGGCCCATGGCTCGTATAGGTGAATGGGTGGCATGCAATAATCACCTACATATGGTGGGTCTCACACATACAATGAGCCTCATGCATATAATGGTCCTCACACATATGATGGGCCTCTTACATCACAATTGGGTCTTATACAATCATAATGAGCCTAATACAATCACAATGGGCCTCATACAATCACAACAGGCCTCGTACCATCACAATGGATCTCATACAATCACAATTAACCTTACAATGACCTTATACAATCATAATGCTATACTAACACATACTCAGTGCGTATACTAGCATATCGTAATCAATAATCGGCCTATATATGTTGGGGTCCATAGAAGGACAACAGATCTAATCCATAACATGAGGATCGGTCCTCAACAATAGATATACCAAATCTAATACAACAAATTCTTCTACCTATGACCAGAGGTGATGATGCATCCTTCTCCTAACAAGGATGGGCCTAGATGGCCTACTCATGGGTCTAAGAATGGACTTCCAGGTTTGGGTACTTCTACTATCATCAATAAGGACCCCAAGAATTAGGATAGCCCAATAAGGCGAGATAGATTATTCTAATAATAATAGGGGCCCATTAATTTGGGTTAGCCTACTAAGGGGAAATGAGAATGAGCCTAATACCATCTCAATGGCTTGTATCATGGTGTTATACTAGCACGTACTCATAGTAGGCATCGACAATCGGCCTATACACAAGGCGGGGTCCATAGATGGACAGTAGATCCATAACATGAAGGTCAGTCCTCAACTGTGGGTATAACAAATCTGATAGCACGGATCCCTCCGTCTACGGTGATGATGAACTCTCCTCACATCAAGGTTGGGCCTAGGTGGCCTACCTAAATTCCTAAGGATCCGAAAAGGGTTTGTTCTCCATACTATCATATAGCCCTGCTAGATACCTTAGGGAGCCCAAATAAGTCCTAGATGGACTTCAAGATAAAAGAAATAATCCTACTAACAATCAATGGCGACCCAACATCTTGGGTTAGCCCAATGAGAATAGATGGATCATGCAAATGGGGCCCAATGATTAGGGTCAACTCACTTAGAGAATGATGAGTATGGGCCTAACAAGGCCTAAGGGAAGGTCATAATGAGGATATTTAACCATCATTGCTCATCAATGTGGACATTTAACCAACATTGCTCCCAACGAGTGGCCCACATAGAGCCAAACATATAGTGGGCCCATGGCGTCAAACAAGGGCCTAATATACATCATAATGCGCCTCACTCAAGGGCCACATATACATCACATCAGGCCTCACTCATGGGCCACATATACATCATAATGGGTCTCACTTTAGGGCGTCATATACATCTCATTGGGCCTCACACAAGGGCCTCATGAGACAGCCCATGGCTTAGGAACAATGGGTAGAAAGTGTGTACATAACACATACATCATGGTGGGCCATACAATGCAATGGGGCACATGGCCCTAGAAAAATAGCTGAACAGTGTGGGTATATACACACATCATGGTGGGGCCTGGGACTTAAAATCAAGTCAATTAGTGGCTTATGTGGGTCACACCATGCACACAGTTGAGAAGTTACCTTCCATTAAAGCATTAATAATCATTTATTGGGCCCACCAAGCTATGGTTCACAAATCCAGCCCATCCATTATGTGTGTCCCACTAGGTTAAGGGGTTAGACGAAGTTTCAGGTGCATCCAAATCTCAGATAGACCCCATCAAGTGCTTTTATATGTTTCAGCATGTCTTTACATGATTTTAGATGGTGTGGGCCACCTGAGTTCTATGTATGGCTGATTTTCGGGGTATCCCAATAATTAAAGGGGACCCATCAAATGCACGGTGTGGATGCTCGACATACATCATGGTAGGGCCTGTGGTTGGGACCTATGGTCCCTGCCCATTATTACAAGCAGCAGGACGCTGGCAGCAATAGCGTTAACCTATATATATATATTTATTTTTGTTTACCTACGGTTTTTCATAGGTGGGGCCCACATCAGGAGGATCCACTTCGTTGGTTAGGTTCTCTGGCTCGTGACGGGTTTAACAAGCCCCATATTCAACATTTTTTAGCGTACAGAAACATCACAATGAGTCCTAATAGTTTATCACTATTAAAATAGTCTATTTGATGATGTGGCCCACCAGAGATTTGGATTGGCTTCATTTTTCTGCTCAATGCCTAAAATGAGCTGGGGAGTTAGATGGACTGTGTGGATACAATACATACGTTAGGTGGGGGTCCATGTCCAGTGGACTGGACGGCGTGGATGAATCACTTACATCAGTGGGTTCCACCGTCCATGACTGGACGGTGGACGGTGTGGATATTCACATACATCATGTGGGCTCCACCGTCCCTTGCTGGACATTTACAACATGGATGAAACGCATACATCAGGTGGGGTCTACGTACACGTGGCCCACTTGATGTGAATCAAGTTGATATTTGTATTTTCCCTTCATCAGGGTATGTCCAAAATGGATGGCCAAGGTGGGCCGTCCGCTAGACGTCAGCATGGTGGGCCCCTCAAACGGGATGGCATGGATAAACTCATGCATCAGGTGGGCCACAAACTGAGAAGGGTGAGAGAGAGAGAGAGAGAGAGAGAGAGAGAGAGAGAGAGAGAGAGAGAGAGAGAGAGAGAGAGAGAGAGTGGTGTGTGTGATGGAGGAGCTCCGCCACAATGAGCTCTCCTAGGTGGGCCATGCAATACAATACATACATCAAGATGGGCCCCAAAACATGGGCCCTCAATCACAAAATCAAGGGTGGAAATTCCTTTCCCACCCCACAAGATTAAGGTCTAAATGACCTTCTTACTATAGGAAAAATAAATGTCATGATGGGGTCCATGGAGAATGTCCCCATCATAGGATGAACATATGAATCATGGTGGGCCATCAGCCGCACCTAGGGTCCAAAGTGAGATCCATAACATCAATTGGTAGGCCCCACTTGGCCCATCATCAAAATCTCAAGTCTAGTCCTATAAACACCCACCGATTGCTAATCTGCTTGGTTCTATGGCTTCCTTAGCTCCCTGGCTTCAACTTAAATGGAGGATGATGAAGATTGAAGGGTTGGATGATGAGATTTGGTGGTAGGAAGTAAGCCTTGATCTTAGGTTCTTTCTCTTCTCTCCTTAGTCTTTTTATCTCTTGGTTGCTAGGAAAATGATAGAGAACGGAATGAGATGGAGTGAAGGATGGGAGATGTAAGGAGAGAGGGATGGGTATGTAAGAAAATGACATGGAGGGTATGGGCTTGGTTAACTTTTGGGTGAGAGAGGGATGGGTGTCATGCTTTGTTGGTAAGAGAGAAATGGGTTGTGTACTTATCTTGCATTTGATTGATTGATGTGATGGATGGTAGAGATTCTCTTTGGATTTGCAACGCGTGGCGTTTTTCTTAAAATAAACATGGGCTCACAACTCTTGGCCTAGGTATCGCATTGGTGCGCAAGATACGGCGTTGGAACCCCGGCGATGGCACGATCACAAGGGTATAAGTCTCAGGTCGAGTCGACTCGGGTTGACAGGTTGCAACTCATGGTCACGTGCAACTACCGATTACAGGTTGAGGGTTGCCAGAATTCGACGGGGAGGATCACGGGGGGTCTAAGGAATGGTACGGACTAGGATTCGGGCCTTACAGGTTGCTTCTTGACTTTTTAAGTGAGTATTAAAGAGGGCTTTGAGAGGGCAAATACCTGAGTTATTACTCTTCCTCTCAAGCCATTTTTCTCATAAGAGTTTATCATTTAATCCATGACTTAAAGGTATTTATTGTTATATTCGTAACTTGGATTGAAGAATGAACTCTAGCCTTTATTGATCATCCAGCAACACTCTTTAATGGCAAATCATTGTGTTGGGATCCTTAAATGCTTAGCTTATGAGAATTTTCTCTAGTTCTTAAAGACTCATCATTAATTAGAGAAGATCCCCTAAACCTAACAACCTTGGTACCTCGATTGGTGCATTTACAAGCGGTTGCAGTTCAAAGGAGCTAAAGACTCTTCATCACACAGGATATCTTTAACAACATGTGCTGAAATAAGGCTCACTCACTTACAAGTAAGTTTTAGAGTCCATTGAGTTTGAAGTCATTTCCTTGTGTAGGATCGGGATTCAGAGTTTAGTTTTCAAACTCACTAAGACTTTTGTACGCCTCCAATGAGAGAATACATGTAGAGTCCTTATGTTGGACCTACTGTCTTGTATAAGCACTGCCTTATGTAGGCATTATAGGTTGTCTTGTGTAGGCACCTAGTTAACCTTGTGTAGGTTGTGAAAGTTTATGGTTAACCTGATTTAAAACCATTGGATAGTGAAATCCACTACACTCATAGGGATAAGTGCGTCAGCCAGGAGTGGAGTAGGCATATAACCGAACTACTATATATTGTTGTGTTTGTGATGCATGCTTTTGTCTATGTTGTGTTGTTCATGATATGATTAATTTCCGCACACTACATGTAATGCCCTGAAAATCGGAGGTCGAGCAGAAACTCAGCTCCCGAGTTCCAACGCATCACTTATGCAACATAGATAATGATGATTAAATGTTGTTCATATTAGTGCATTAAACATGTGTGGGATTATACCAAAACAGCATATCATACTTCAGAGACAGTTAACTTTCGCAAGCAGAAGACTGATAAATATATAAAATATATAAACTGTTGTAAGTCTCCAGAGTGTGAACATGATTCAGGTTAAATATATACATGTATACTCCAAAAATGAATAAAATGAATATACATGGGTGTTCCAAAAGTGCAAAATAACAAGTGTAATGGCGTCTAATCAGCATCCCTATAACCCCGTCAATCAGAACATGGTCTACATAGACCCGCCTGATAGCTGCATATTGGAGAAACCCTCCTCATCATCATAAAAGTCTGACCCCACTTTGTAAGCATCGTCATCATCTAAAACTAAAACAGGGTCTGGTTGGTGTTTAAAATACTGTTCCGGAATATGGGAGTGAGTGATCAACTTAGTGGAACAATAAAGCAAAGGTTAACATGTTATCAATTCAGTCAAGAAGTAATGATAATGCAATACAACAATCAGGTCTTAAGTACTCTTATTAATGCAAGAATGATATAAAATAATGATGCATGCCCTCACCTGCGCTCCCTCAGCGACTTCATCTCACGATTGCGGCATGCAACCCTTCTTCAGTGCTTGTCCTTCTACGCCAAAGGCACACGTA
This sequence comes from Magnolia sinica, assembly GCF_029962835.1. NCBI lineage: Eukaryota > Viridiplantae > Streptophyta > Magnoliopsida > Magnoliales > Magnoliaceae > Magnolia > Magnolia sinica. The sequence goes on along the minus strand of NC_080574.1, from coordinate 101,368,464 downwards.
ATGCGGTGCATGCACGTGATTAGCCAGGTTTTTACTTAGGTTTATTCATACAGGAGGATTGGGAAGCTAAGGTACCTCCCTTATATCATTTCCTGAACAATGATCCATTCTAGGGTCGTCAGTCCTACTAAATCTCATACGATGTTGCAGTTCTAGGTCACTACAAAGGCCTCGTCACCTGATCAGTGTAGGCCTAGTTTATACTCTAGTTGTTATGGAAAGGCTCGTCACCTCAACGCAGTCTCAGAGTATGCTCGAGGTCACCGTACCAAAGCCCTACCAACTGGCAGTCTATTTTCGAAGGCTCGTCACCAACCCGACTTGGGACCACAGCCAGGCTCGCCAGTGTAGGCCGACATCTCGAATACAGTGTCTCATACCACCATATTCAGCTCACGAGTTTGGGTTACTCACTGGACACTACGGGGAGGCTCGTCACCCCAGCGTAGGCTGACCGCTCTACCACGGTATCCCACACCACCATGCCCGGCTCATGAGTCTTAGCGGATCGAGGTACCAAAGTTAAACAGGTTTTCTATTGGTGAGTTTGGTACCTTAGATTTAAGTAGTAGCGTCCATACATGATGAACATACATCGGGCCAACCGGGTTGCTTGACAAGCTCGACTGGTACGAGCATACGTCGAGCCGATCGACATGGAGCACGTAAGCACTCCGCGTGGCCTAACCATTGTCGACTAGTAGCGTACGACTCAGATTCATCGGGCGTGTCTATCATGGCTAAGTAGTACGACCACCTATCGTAAACCATTACCGATTGCCTGGACTACGTCGTAGCCCCAATCACATTTCATACAATAGCATTCACATTAAGCCAAACAGCATGTTCAAATACAAATCTCATATGAGCATTTCAACAAACACACAGGGTACATGTTAGCATACATAGGCATTTCAACCATAAAGCACGTAGTAGCGATGTAGGTTACATAAAGGAAACTATAGCCATAGTTAAGGGAATTGAGAATCCTATCTCAACACCCTCATTACATGCATTTAAACAAACATTTTCTCATTCAGGCATTTTATCAAACACTTAGCCTACACATATTACACACATGTAATACACTAGTTACAACGTACATCCCGGCCAGCCCCTTTTTCAAAAGAGTTGCCACATACACAACAAGCATATATCCATAGCTAATAATCATGGCAAGCACAAATTCAAATTCCATATTCATTTAGACATATCAACAAACATGTAGAATACACTATATTCGACATAGTTCATATATATGTGTAAAGTACGAGAAACATCGCAGTTAAGCATGAGATAACATTCAAGTCATAAATCATTAACTGACATTGAAAGCCTTGAAAACCATAACCTAAACATTTATAGTCCACACCTTTCACCGGTAAACTCGCAACGAATTCAGTTCGTTCTTTAATTTGTCGTCTACGACACAACGACAACCTAAAGTATGAAATAGGTTAGCTAATTCATCATTCACTCTATTTGAAACTCTAAAACAGATTAGGGTTAGGTTTTCTTACCTTAAAAGGGATTGGAATCGCCCAAATAGCAATATAAGAAGTGGTAGATAAGCACGTGGAGTAATGGGATTAAATCCCAGGAAGAAACGCCGACTCTCTCTCTCACTTTCTTTCTTTCCTTCTCTTTTCTCTCTTCTCTCTCTAGGGTTTTCCAAATTCATATGGAATGAGAGAGAGAGGGTTTAAGACCCTTATATAGGCTCAAACGTGAGCTCAATGGCCCCAGGGCCATGGTATACTTAAGTTATAGGCCAAACCCATCTGTTTCGGCTCAACGGAGCACTTCTAGAGGCCCCTTTTTCTGCGTGCGGTCAGACTTAAGCTCCCTGACATTGGATTTAGGTTGAATTAAGTTTTCGGTCCAATTGGGTTTACAGATCGACCGTGGCGGACTAGTTTCAATTCAATGGTTACCGATACTCGATCAGGGCCACAAGTACACTGACATGTGTTGGAAATTTCCCCTGATCTGAGGGTGTAATTGGGTTAGATGCTGACGGTCTGAATCCTTAGATTTGGCCTACAACTGAAATGACTCAATTCACTTAAGTCCCAGTTCATTTTCTAACGATATTCACATTTCTCACACACTTCGCTCTGGGCTCAAGTTGTGCATTTCTGGATACTATTAGGACTTGATTTCCTAGGTGGTTGTCAAGTCCAGGAATGTGGTCCTAACCGTATGGTTTCGCAGTAATCGGACTGTCGATGCGCAGTCCAGGTCCGATACGGAGTTTCAAGGTGCTCCCGAGAGCAAACGGGTTTAGAGATAGATTCTGAATTTCGGGGTAAAGTAGAGTGCATGATTCTACAAGTTTTGGGTCTTATAGATCGTATTTAACATGATTAATGCTAATTTCACAAGAAATCTGGTATAGCACTTAGTTATTTCTTGTCTAATTTCTAAAGGATTTGGTCGTTAGTGATTTTTACCTGAGGTGGTACTCAAGTCTTTGTACGGATTTTTCAGAATGTTACACTACATGTTTAATGCATTGCACCATTTGTATATTTCACTATCTTATCTTTTGTTTGTGCTTGATTGTTAATTAATCCTGCTTGCTAATGATTAGAAATCAATATCTGCACTAAGTATGATTAACATTTTTAAAACTCCTATTCACCCCCCTGTAGGACACTTGGGCATAATTCTATACTTCACTAATAGCGGTTAACAACAATTTTATAACTCACCACAGATAATGCCAACTACGCCATAGAAAATGCCTCATACGAAAGCGACTTGGCTGAGTTAACAAGGAAGAACAAAGGCCTAGAAACTGAACTAAGCATGACAAAAATAATTAATCAAGGTATGAAATTAGAGTTAGAAAAATCAAAATCTCATGTCAACATAAATCATAGGTTTACCAAGAGTGAAGAGAAATTAGAAAGACTTCTAGGAATGGGTAAGAGTTCAAGGACTAAACAACATTGTTTGATGCAAGTGCTCAATGTCACAAAAACATGATACACGAGTTAGCTAAAACAAGTGAGGGTTCTAAAATAAATTCATATATGGAAAAGGAAAATTAGGATTTTATCTCTTAAGTAATAATATAGGCATTTGCCACATGTTTAAGACCTGATATAATATCCATATTGGATTTTAGTCCATGGTCTTGAATGTACCATAATATACCACATGATATAATCCATTAGATGCACATGCATGATGATGAAAGTGAAATCACAATCACATAATTAATTAATCAATTAATAATATATTTGTTCGACGTTGTTTTATCACAGTGTATGCGGGCATGCCGAAATTGGATTTGCAGATCCAATTCGAACCTAACAACAATGACCTCAAGCGCCAAGATATGCAGACACAGAGTATGACCGTGATTTGGAGAGATAGACTGCCTATTCAGCCATTCGCTCACTATGTAAATGGATTAGGCAATAATCAGAGTGTGGGGTTCGTCCTCTGAAGATGGGTTACTCCTTTGCCTTCCGTATAAAAGGACTTTCCAATATAGATTAAATGAAATGGGAAAGAAATCCTTATAGTCGGCCACTGCGAACTGTTGAAGAATGCCTCTCTGATGTAGAACTGAATCCAACGTATGAGCGTAGACCCAAGATTACAGCTAAAAATTACCAACTACCTGATTAATGTTACTGATTACACTACAAAATGTAACACAACAATCTGAAACATGAAGATTACACTAAGAAATGTAATTCGCTTGACAGGAAATAAAAGATTACACTACGGAATGTAAAGAGACTGATAATTGAAAATATAATTTATTTGGTTTAATTTGTTTGGTATGAAACGAGTTATTTTATTGTGATCTTCTTCTATTTATAGCTCTAATCCAGCCATTTTGGATTCTTCTCATGCTCTGATGGTTATGGTTACGGTTTCGACAAGAAATGAAGGTATTTTGTTTGGGGGGATTATCATTCAATAATAACGAACAAGATAGAAGAACATTCATCATCGAATATGTTTTATTGATTATGGAATTCATTTACATCCTCATATTTTCCTTGATTCCAATATAAAGCACAAACCATTTGAATTAAATAAAGTCATATGAAATAATCCAAATGATGATTTCGACAACATTCTAGCTTGCGATGACTCATTTCAATGAAAGAAGTGTTGTGCGAGTCTAAGAATCCTTTGTTTCTCCTTGATTGATCTGAAATTTAAATCTTAAAGAAAAAGATTGAATTTCGATGAGAGTCGCAAACTTTTCACAAAATTTCGACAGCATATGTGTTGTTCATGTTGAGTGCACACAACAGAGCCCTGTTGCGCGGGCATGTGCAACAGAACTTTGTTGCGTAGCCGGGCGTAATAGATCTCTAACTCCTCCTTCCTTATCCTTTGCAAAATACCTTGTAAAGGTATTTGGAAGGCTTTTTCTGAGAGCTTTGAACTTGCATCTGTCTCAAATGAGGGGGTGGAGGGGTATTTATAGGCATTCACACGTGTGAAGTTTCGAATCTTGTGTTGCATGACCCACTGTGTGCAACGGACCACTTTCGCACGCATAATGGATCACGGATCAACACCATGTTGCGCGGACCTGCGCAACCAACCATTGCTACGCGGTCACTTGCAACATGGCTTTTTTTGCCACATCACCTATTCTTCTTCCTTCATTTTGTACTTTTCTTATTTCTTTCATAGTTATTCCTTTAGTATTTTTTATGCTCCAACAGATGCCCCCTTGATCCTTTGTTTGTTCGTCATCAGAACGAAAAATAGAGGATCAATCTTTTCTACCTTGTTTACTAACACGTTGCGTGGACCTGCGCAGTGATTAATCGGGTCCCGGGTCCAGCTTTGCCTATAAATACCAATAATTAGCCATTTTCAGAATTACTTCAATCTTCAATCTTTCCTTTGACTAGAGACTTTTACGAGATATATAGCTTTCATGCAACAGACCTGTAGTGTGCAACTTATCCCCTACATGCAACTCATCTTTGGCGCGCAACTCATCTTTACGCGTAACTCTTCTCCAACGGGCAACTCGTCTCCCTCTGCACAAAATTTTCTAAGTATCAAGACTTCACCAAATTTTCTTTGAAGATTATCATGGCCAGGACTAAGAGGACTTATTACCTTGTAGACGAAGCCACACCCTCTCCTTCTCATCCTGAACTCCCAGTCCCAACTTCTTCGTCACATATGCTTGAGCCTTCACTCCCGCCTCCTACGTAGAAAGATCATCCCAAAAAGTGGATAAGGGTGACTAGAAAACGTCCCACTTTTTTCAAGAAACCAGTCCTCCCAACTTTTGACTTTTCAGACTACATAAGCGCTTTATCTACTCCGATCGGTGATACTATCGTAATTAGAGATATAGATAGGCCTCCAAGACAAGTTAGAGAAATTGATTGAGAGATGTGGCTGAAATCAACTGCGAACATACGCACTGACCATATACGCACCTCTCTTTCAAAGAAGAAATACCCTAAGACAAAGAATCAAGAACTTCAGGAGAAAATCGAGGAACATAAGAGACCAGCTTCAGAACTCTTAGGATAACGTAAAAGTTCAGGAAGATGTAATCAAGTTTAACAGTCCCTTCAAGGACAAGATGATTATCATTCCGCTGAATATCCGTCGTCACTTGTCTATCCTTCAAAGTGCACCTACTGATCAAATCACTCAAAATCGATTATTGTATCGGCTAATTGGACGATGAAAGAACCACGAATCTTGGAAGGCCTCTTGTTAGAGAAAGGATCAAGGCAGAGAATTGGCGATGTGCATTCCATGCGATTCCTCATCCCTTGTTATGAACCTCGTACTTTATACCCTACACATTTCTACGAAACAATATAGCAGCGCTTTTGGGATAGAAGTCCTTTGTGGGCGAATGAGGAGTCTCACATTCACAGCTTTTTGGCTTCATGCACCTAGTATACTGATTGGGTGAACGCCATTTTGAAGAAACATGCTGCTACATTGGCGGAAATCGGTCTCTACGGTGCTATTGAAGTTACCTTCGAATATTTCTGCAAAGATCCGATGATCTATAAGAGTTTCCTGAATTACTAGTGTCCAACTACAACTCTTTTCATTTACCATTAGGTGAAATCAACATCACTTTATGAGATTTATATAGGATGGTCAGACTCCCTATGACCGGTCGATTTTATGATGAGTATATGCCGACCAATAAAGAATTCACACACTTTTCACCTTCTCAAAGATAAGCGCTAGTATCTAGCACAACCGTTGATTTATTTAAGGAAATGGCCAAATTTCCAGATATCCGAAAAATCCCTCATCTTCAATGGCTCACACATTTTTCTAGAGGACTATGATATATTGCCTAACGACATGGAAAAGATACGTCAGAAGATCAGGGGCATCTCGGAATATGGTTCTCAAGGCGAACTTGCAGCCTTTTTTGCATACTGGCTCAGTACAATAGTGCTTCCCAGTTTGAAATGGGCATATGTGATCAGATCTACCATTTTTGTAGTCGTAGGAGCGATGGCAGAAGGGTAAAAATACTCTTTGGCACCTCTAGTGCCTTGTTCACTCTACATGGCTCTTGGTGATATAGCGACTCATTCACTACCAAAAAATAGAGCAAAGTGGACGGCCCATAGTAACTTTCCCCGACAGCTTTTAGCCGTAGCCGAATCCCAAAAATCAGCTCATTGGGTGGTCCGCCCAAGATTTATTTGTCTCATTTTTTGGGATATTACACAATGATGTCGTGAAATGGATGGACAGCGTGGATGAAACAAATCTATCACGGTGGGGCCATAGAGCGACTCCAGGTCCAAATGTCAAGTTACCGTTTTCAATCTAATGTTATCCATTGTGAGTTTTGTATTTTATGTAAAATGGTGGTGACTCGTCCATAACAATAGTGGCTAAAATATAGAGTTATCCAAACCATCTAAATAATCGGTCTAGTTGTAAATAATAAATATTTATAATTTTATTAGGTAACACAATCTTAACCATCCATAAAATGGTCCCATGCATGTACGACCGTTAATAGAGTTTGTATTATAAATAATGTAAAACTCACAATATACAGATTGAAAATATTATCTTATTTAAAAGAGGAAAATCCATCCAACGCCCGCTCCTCTTTTCCCTCTTTGCCGCTTTTCCTTCTTTCCTTCACCTTCCATCGAGAAATCCTCCTAGGGCCATTTGAGTGTGATCTTCCATCGAGCATCATCTTCAAATAGGTGAGATTTTCTTTCTCCACACCACTTTCTGTTATGTTTAGATCTCCACCATTGAAACAATCGGGGCCTGTGGATGTCTCTCTTTGATATCTTGTGGCTTTGGAAATGTGGTTTTGGATGGGTTTATATATGGATGCGCAGCCTGTGGAGAGCAATAACGTGTGTGGAAGAAGGGCAGATTGGTTATAAAGGAGAGGTTCGTGAATCATCCCAAATCTCAGTGGATGTGGCCTATCATGTGAAAGATTGGAACTCATGGCGAATGTTCCCTGGCCGAAAAGGTCCATCCATCCAGAATAGTTTCGTTAATTAGAAAAAATCATACCCAATGGTCAATGTTCAAAGTGCATGGTTTGATACGTCACATGCATTGGGCCAGAGGGGGAAAGACCTATCAACGTGCTAGATCCTGCTTTTGTGGCACAGGATACCAACACTAAACGTGTATAACCAGAAGTTATGTGGGGTCTTTGTAATGTTTGTTTGATATCCATTCTGTTCATTTGTTGCTCCATTTTATGTTAGGATGTCCAAAAAAAGGTAGATCCAAGACTCAAATGAGCCACAACACAAGGAACAGAGTTCATCATTAAAAATCTCCTCGATGACAGCGAAAGCTTTGGATTGGGCTAATTGTTGTGTTTTCCCTTCATCCAGGTGGGAATCACTTTATGAAGGGCTTGGATGGCATATAAATATCATATTCTGCAACACAAATCCATATTCCAACAATCAACATGACTAAATGATGGCATGTGGGTCTCATTAGTTTGCAAATGTATGTTTGTCCCAAGCTTGCTCAACTAATGTGTTAACTGTCTGATCTATGCGGGGCCCATGTGATGTATGCATCACTTCAAAACTATCCATCGGATAATCCCTGGCTTGAAAATCAGCTTGATCTGAGACTCTTGGGCCACAGTACAGGGAGCATGGTGGGAGGGGACTCACACCCTTTGATTCTCACCGCGCCCTCTTGAGCTACGGAAAAGCCTGAATTTTTCCCTGACCCTCTTCATCTAGGGCTAATGAGGCTAGCCCAACCTAGCATGGACTTAGCACAATAGCCCAAATTGAGACTGAATCATATGTTGTGCCCAAACCTAACCCCACCTAAAATGGCCTTACAAAGAAATTGACAAAAATTCATATATTCCCTTTGAATGCTCTTTATCAAGTGGGCCACAAATGAAAAAAGAAGAAGACATTTTAAGGGTTAAAATCATATCAATGGTTTGAAGTACCGGCCAAAACTGTTAAGTATAAACTGTAAATATCGCCCGATGCCAGTACAGGCCATATACAGTAATGGAGTCAGTATAAGTATAAATTGAGTCATTGGAATAGGACTCAGAGACAGTGGGTTCCAAGCATGTCATGTGTGGAACTTATGGCTGCCTGCGTATAAAGGGTCATGCTCTGCTAGAGTAAAAAAAAAAAAAAAAAAACTACCCATTTTGATTGTCTCCCATTCGGTAGTAATCCTCCAGTGCCGAACATGGTGCTGGAAAAGCTCCATGGCCCCACTATGATGTATGTGTGTTATCCATTCTGTCCATCCATTTTGCCAGCTCATTTTGGTGCAAATCTAAGTCTTAGGTGGACCACACCATAGGAAATAGTGGTGATTTAATACTCACCATTAAAAACTTCTTAAGGCTATAAAAGTTTTAAATCCTGATAGTTTTTATTTCTCTTCATCTTCATTTGTGTGACCTAATCAGCAGGTTGGATGGTAAATAAATAGTACAGTGGCCTTTAGAAAGTTTTTAATGGTGGACGTTCAATCACCACTGTTTCATCCAGTGTGGTCCACTTGAGATTTGGATCCGCCGCACTTTTTTAGCTCATGGACGGCGTGGATAAAACATGTACATCAAAGTAGGGCCCATAACTTTTCCACTAGTCACTACTGATAACAAGTCCTCAATTGTCTACCATCTAGGCCAGGAAATAAGTGGACATAGAGAGCCCTTGCAACAAAGGCTTTGTAGAGCCAAGTTTAAGTTGATAGGTTCGCCCCGGTGGACTTGAACTTTAACTGAGTCTAAAAAGGTGAGACTCAAACCCAACTTGACTTCTTAAAAGGTCCAAAGAGTTATGCATTTCCATATTAGGAGAATGTCCGATCCTCATTTAACTTATTGATGCTATGCTCAATAGCCTTTTTTGTTTATACAAGAATGTACAATCTTTACTAGAAGTTATTGAGGCTGTGTTACTTAAGTTATAGCAGACTATATAGTGAGAGCAATCTAGATTGTGTTTCCAAAGACTGGACTGCCATGCTCGATGAATGTGCTTATTTTTGCTTTGAGTTACTTGCAAACCAAGGCCTACCTAGTTCCAGTCCGATTTATGTCTTCTCTTTCTAATTGAATGGACTAGCAGACATGTTTTAATTTGAGAATTAGCTGCTTTAATTTCTCAAGCACTAGTTGTTTCTGTCTTCTCTTTCTAGTTGAATAGACTAGCAGACTGCTGGAAATTACTTCCACAGTCCATTTTCTAGTCGTTTCTGATTTATGGTTGGGTTTGGCTCCCTATTTAGCTCCAAGGTCTTTTATGGTTGGTTTTCAGCTTTTCTGAATTAGATATTTTATATGATTATAGGTCCTGTTGTTGATGGCATGTTCCACTGGCAAGCAACAATTATGGGACCAATAGATAGCCTCTTTGCAGGTGGTGTATTTTTGGTCAGCATTCGCTTCCCACTAGCTTTTCAGCTTTTCAGCTTTTATGTATGTTGTACCTTCATTTAATTCTAATTTCTATCTACTAGGGATCCAATATTAGACATATGGGACCAAAAGGCTATGATGATGGTGACAATGAGTGAAGTTACATTTGGGTGAGGTTCTTCAAAACCTTGAGGGTGGCTTGGGTAATGCTCAGAAAGATTGATGCTTGGGTAACTATCCTTTTTCTTTATTCTGATCTATATATTAATATATGTTCTTTATATTCTTTGAATTTGTAGCTATGGTTTGACTAAGTGTGGAGGTGATTACATCGTGAATGAATTATAACTTTTCCAAGTCAGTCATTTTGATGTAGAGCGGGTCGCGGACAGTTACATGGCCAAGATGGATCAGAAAAGGCCCGGTTGACGACAGAAGTGATCCAGACCATCGAACCTTAAATCGGGCGTATCTTGTAATCTGGAATGAGTTATCTGACGTAAAATATATGATTTTGGGGTAGAACGAGCTATTGAAGCCAACCAACCCAGCTATGCCGGGTTACGCAGCCCGGAATTGCGAAAAACCCCTGGATCGACGGTCGTTTCCCTGTTTTAATTTCGTTTTTACTATAAATAGTAAGTTTTAGTTTGATTATAACTCTTCATCCGTCGGGCTTTAGGAGTTGCGCCCAACGTGAAAAGAGCTTAGAATAACTAGGAGAACGGTTTGGTGAAGCCAAATAGGACACTTACTATTTTTGGCCGAAAACCTTGCGCACTAGTAGACATCACGACCGTCTATAAATAGTAAGTTTACTATTTATAGTAAGTCGCGGATTCTAAGAGTTTTGAGTTGTAGTTTGATTCTAATTTCTTTCCCATTGCTTGGTACCCCTATTTAAAGGGTTGTAAACTGTTTTTATTCATCAATTAATCAATTTCGAAATTATTAGAATTTATTTCTATTTTCTGCTTTCTTTCCTCGTGGATTCGAGAAGTCTTTGTGAGGAGTCCAGAGAAGCTCCGTAGATTTAGAGTAGTTATCAGCTTGAGGAAGACGGTGATCGACCTCATCACGTTCATCCCTGTGTCATGAACCATAGGCTATGTAGCATGTAGCATATGTAAAATTAGCATGTAGTGTAGGCTACACGTGACTTAAACTATTTTCATGAGTTACGTAACATTAAGGTTAAGCTATATTACATAACATGAGCTACACGCTACATAGTGAAGCTGGCTCCACCACCCATGGTTGCTGTATGACATGACCCCGATTTTCGTAGAGCACTACCAGTGGCAAACCGTAGGGCTACACCAGATGATTCAAGTTCTAGCGACGAGGACCTTAATGAGGGTTTTGCTCGACGACCAATCCATAGAGGTGGTTATCTAGATCGTGCTGAAAGAGACTATCGAGGTAAGGCTGAACTTCTTAGTTTTAACGGTTTATTACGTATAGAAGATTTTCTCGATTGGCTAGCCGAAGTAGAGAGATATTTTGATTACATGGACGTGCCAGATCATAAAAGGGTAAAATTGGTAGCGTTTAAATTAAAATCTGGTGCTTCTGCATGGTGGGAACAATTACAACTCTCACGAGCCCGCCAGAACAAGGCGCCCATCTCATCATGGCCACGGATGAGACGTCTTCTTCGATCTCGATTTCTCCCCAGTGATTATGAGCAGATATTATTCCAGCAATATCAAAATTGTAGGCAAGGAAATCGAACAGTCACAGATTACACTGAAGAATTCCAACGGCTGGCTACACGAAACGATCTGTCAGAATCTGAGTCACAGAAGGTGGCACGATTTATAGGTGAGTTGCGACCGATAATTCAGGATCGAGTTCAGATGTACCCAGTCGGGACTGTGGATAAAGCAGTTCAATTGGCGGGTAGGCCAGAAACACAACTTGCAAGAGCTCCTACTCGTCCATATCCTTTAACTCGACCCTCCATGACGGGTCCCACGCAGGATCCAGTGCTGCCACGAGGAAAAGACCCAGTACCTCAACTTCCTACAACCGTAAACCGTGATACGGGGAGCGGCTCATCCAGGCCTCAACGTGCAGCACCTACAACAGCGAGTCCGAGTAGGATTCCAAATCCTTATGCTCGGCCAAGGTCGAACAATTGTTACCGCTGTGGCCAACCAGGCCACTTATCAAACACTTGTCCTCAACGTGCCGCAGCACACTTGACTATAAACGAAGGGGGTACTGAAGATGAGGCCGCAGAAGAAGACTATCGCTTTGATGAACATGAACAAATCACTGAAGAAATAGCAGGTGACGATGAAATGACGGGCGAGGATCGTGGCGAATTTCTAGTTGTGAGGCGATTGCTGTATGCCCCACGAAAGGAATTACATCCACAACGACACAATATATTTCGTACTCGGTGCACCGTCAATGGAAAGGTCTGTGATGTGATCATAGACAGTGGTAGTAGCGAAAACATCATCTCGAGAGTAATGGTGGACAAGTTGCGGCTACCAACGATGAAACATCCTTCTCCATACTCTATTGGCTGGATAAAAAAGGTGAATGAGACCAAGGTAACTGAATAATGCACTGTCTCGTTTTCAATTGACAAAAATTATAAGGATCAAATACTTTGTGACGTGGTCGATATGGAAGCTTGTCATATGTTACTCGGTCGACCCTGGCAGTCGGACCGTGATGCGACCCATCGGGGACGAGATAATGTCTACGTATTCGTCAAGGATAGTCGAAAAATAATCCTTGCCCCTATGGCACCAGAGAACCACCCTGAAGCCTCTAAAGTGGAGGGGAGTTCCCTCTTGACCATTCGGGATTTCATGGAGGAATCCAAGGAAACTGGCGAGGTATACGCCGTAGTAGTGAAGGGAGAGGAAGAGGAACCCTTAAACATCCCTCCAAGTTTAAGACTGTTGTTAAATGAATTCAAAGAAGTCTGACCTGAGGATTTACCTGATGGATTGCCTCCCATGAGGGACATCCAACATCACATAGACCTCATCCCTGGGGCTAGCCTGCCCAATCGCCCTCATTATCGGATGAGTCCGAAGGAGTGTGAGATACTTCAGGAGCAAGTGGAGGAATTGATCCGTAAGGGTCTCTTGAGAGAGAGCATGAGCCCATGTGCCGTACCAGCATTATTAACGCCAAAAAAAGATGGAAGCTGGCGCATGTGTGTCGACAGCCGGGCAATCAACAAAATTACCATCAAATATCGGTTCCCAATACCACGGTTGGACGACATGCTCGATATGTTAGAAGGGGCCAAGGTGTTCTCTAAACTAGATCTAAGGAGCGGGTACCATCAGATTCGTATTCGACCCGGTGATGAGTGGAAAACGGCATTCAAGACCAAGGAAGGGTTGTATGAGTGGCCGGTCATGCCCTTCGGCCTATCGAACGCACCAAGTACTTTTATGCGTTTAATGAATCAAGTTCTAAAACCGTTCACTGGCCGATTTGTGGTAGTATATAGCCAGGATGAGGCGGAGCACAGGAAACATCTCAGGCAGATGCTACAGGTCCTACAACTTAACAAGTTGTACCTCAACTTGAAGAAGTGTAGTTTTTTAACTGACAGCCTATTGTTTCTAGGATTTGTTGTAACGTCCACAGGCATTCGTGTGGACGATGAAAAGGTGCGAGCTATTAGGGAATGGCCGATCCCGACAAACATTGATGAGGTGAGGAGTTTTCACGGGTTGGCGACTTTCTATCGTCGATTTGTGCGAGATTTTAGCACTATAGTCGCGCCTATAACAGATTGCATGAAAAAAGGACCGTTCCAGTGGACCGATAAAGCTGACAAGAGCTTTCATGAGATCAAGCATCGTTTGTCTACAATACCGGTTTGGTGCTTCCTAATTTCGACAAATTGTTTGAGGTTGAGTGTGACGCTTCATACGTCGGAATCGGAGGAGTATTATCACAGGAAGGCAGGCCGGTAGCCTTCTATAGCGAGAAGCTCAGCGAAGCCCGAAAGAAGTGGTCGACTTATGAGCTTGAGTTGTACGCAGTTGTTCAAGCGCTGCGACATTGGCGGCATTATCTGATTTAAAGAGAGTTTGTTTTATACACTGACCATCAAGCATTAAAGTTTATTAATAGTCAGACTAACGTGAATCGTGTGCATGCTAGATGGGTTGCGTTTTTACAGGAATTCACGTTCGTTCTGAAGCACAAGTCAGGGCAGCAGAACAAGGTGGCTGATGCACTTAGCCGTTGTGCATCACTACTAGTTACAATGAGCAACGAGGTAGTCGGCTTCGATTGTCTCAAGGAGCTGTATGCCGAGGATGAGGACTTCAAAGATTCTTGGATGAAGTGTCAAGAAGGTCACCCCAGTGACCTTCATATACAGGACGATTTTCTCTTCAAAGGGAATCGATTGTGCATCCCCCAAAGTTCTCTGAGGGAGCAGATTATTCAGGAGCTACATGGAGGTGGCCTTGCTGGACACCTGGGGCGAGACAAGACGCGAGCTCTTGTGGAAGAGCGGTATTATTGGCCGCAGTTAGTACGCGATGTGGGAAAAGCCGTACAACGTTGTCATGTTTGTCAGACCTCCAAAGGGCAATCTCAGAATACGGGCCTTTACACCCCGTTACCTGTGCCTAACGATCCTTGGGAGGATTTATCAATGGACTTCGTGCTTGGTCTCCCACGAACACAACGCGGCATGGATTTGGTGTTCGTGGTGGTAGATCTTTTCTCAAAGATGGTGCACTTTATCCCATGCAAGAAGACCCTCGATGCAACACACGTGGCGAATTTATTTTTCAGGGAGGTCGTTCGGCTACACGGGGTCCCCAAGACCATTACTTCTGATTGTGACACGAAGTTCATTAGCCACTTTTGGCGGACTTTATGGAATCGATTCGATATACGACTTCAATTCTGCAGTGCTTACCACCCACAGACTGATGGGCAGACCGAAGTTGTGAATCGCACATTGGGAAACCTCCTTCGCTGTATTTCAGGAGAAAAACCGAAGCAGTGGGATTTGTCCTTGTCCCAAGCAGAGTTTGCATTCAACAACATGGTGAACCGCTCGACAGGAAGATCACCGTTCCAGATTATCTACGGACGAGTGTCTCGCCACACACTTGACTTGGTCCCTCTACCCAAGTACCCGGGCACGAGCATTGCAGCAGAACATATGGCAGACAAGATCATGGGCATCCATGCAGAAGTGCAGACCAAGCTACATGCCTCGAATGAGAAGTACAAGGAACAAGCAGACAAGCATCGGCGACAAAAAGTGTTCGAGGTGGGCGACCGCGTTATGGTCCATCTGCGCAAAGAGAAATTTCCGACCGGGACGTACAACAAATTGAAAAATAAGAAGATTGGACCCGTCCCAATCATCCGAAAGATCAATGATAACGCTTATATTGTTGATCTTCCATATGACATGGCAATCTCACAGACTTTCAATGTCGCGGACCTAACCGAGTATCATGAACCAGAGCATGACGAGAACTCGAGGACGAGTTCTTTTGAAGTGGAGGAGATTGATGTAGAGCGGGTCGCGGACAGTTACATGGCCAAGATGGATCAGAAAAGGCCCGGTCGACGACAGAAGTGATCCAGACCATCGAACCTTAAATCGGGCGTATCTTGTAATCCGGAATGAGTTATCTGACGTAAAATATATGATTTTGGGGTAGAACGAGCTACTGAAGCCAACCAACCCAGCTACGCCGGGTTGCGCAGCCCGAAATTGCGAAAAACCCCTGGATCGACGGTCGTTTCCCTGTTTTAATTTCGTTTTTACTATAAATAGTAAGTTTACTATTTATAGTAAGTCGCGGATTCTAAGAGTTTGAGTTGTAGTTTGATTCTAATTTCTTTCCCATTGCTTGGTACCCCTATTTAAAGGGTTGTAAACTCGTTTTTATTCATCAATTAATCAATTTCGAATTTATTAGAATTTATTTCTATTTTCTGCTTTCTTTCCTCGTGGATTCGAGAAGTCTCTGTGAGGAGTCCAGAGAAGCTCCGTGGATTCGGAGTAGTTATCCTCATCACGTTCATCCCTGCGTCACATTTGTAAAGTAATCGCATCAGTGTCAACAATGGAGGGCGAGTAGATCTGGTTATTGGTGCCCCATGCCTACAAAATCTCCCTGATTGGATAACTGTAAGCCATTGATGGTCTGCCTGCAAATGTATGCTCAAGACTAAACTGTGTAAATGCTATGTTGCTGTTATTGAAGTTTTTGTATGTGTCTAATGATTCATTCATCTTGGATAATTTTTTTAAAAAAAGGAAAGAAAAGAATGAGTTCATAAAGACAAATAAAAGAAAATTGTGTTTAATTCAGTTTGCTTACTATTTTCTGAAATTAACGGAGTTCTAGACATTTGGTAAACTATAGGAATAGTTTTGAGTCTAAAACAGAGTTTTGCTAACTGTAGGTAGACCTTATTGAATGGGCCAGGCCAAAAGTCTAATTGAATGATCTATGAGTAACATGCAGGAAAAAAAAGCAGCAAATGAAGTCATATTGGTCATGTAGGCTTGGATTGTATTATGGACCATATGGTGAGGTAGGTCCGTATATACTGGAGATAGAGAGCAAGTGAAATTCAAATGAACCAGTTCAACTCTAACCCATATGTGATTATATCAAATTGCAAAGGGGCTTTGGTTGTCAAATAGGAGCCACATAGGATGGCTTCACCTTCTTGATGTATTTGTTTCTGCTCACAATTTATTTTTTTTACATCTTTGTGTTGTAAAATGATTGGGATTATTTGGTTGTTTTCTAGTGTTTGTTTGGGAATCTGTTAGAGGATTAGAACTGGGTCACTTGGTAGATCAGTTTGGGACTCATGATCATTGCATTTACACTTTAAGTCTCTAAGGTAAGATACAAGCTCATTATCCCAACCATCTAATTAAATGATGTTGTGGACGTAGATTGTATTCACCCTTGCATATATCAAATGAGTGGTTTCAATCTTGTCCACCTATGACACGAATGCAGCAATGACATAGAGGAAAGTTCCCTCCAAAACTACCGGATATGCTTCTAATGTGAGATAAGCCATTCATCAAGTTGGCCCCACATGGAAATAGACTTCACACACGCTGACATGTACTTCAACCATTGGTCACTTTCTCTTACAGTCCATTTCTTTTACACACGTATGGCCCACCTGGAGAGTAAGCCAACTTGTCCAGTGCTGAGCCCAACTAATTAATGGTGCTGATCTCAGCACACGTGTGACGTGTTGGTAGTTGTTATAAGCTATGATCTTACCTTATTTTGCATTTGTGTATCTGTTTCTGTTTAAATCTTTTTTAATCATCCAAAGCTATACATATTTAGCTTTCTTAAGGTTAGGTCAAAATGGGAGACACTTTTCGAATTGAGTTCTGTAGTTGCCTTCTAATCACCTCCAAGACTGACCCACTCTTGTATGTTTTTGATTGTATTGATAGGGTGAATAGAATGTCAATTTCAGATGATTATATTGTCTGGGTGTTTGATTATTTTGGCATGAAACCATAGATTGAAATTGATTTAAGAGGGGAATTGATATATAACATTTATTTATATTCATATAATTTATGGAGCTTTGATGTTATATATATATATATATATATATATGGGAAAAGGTACTATGCGCTTGACCTCACGATAAGCTCCCGTGAGGTTGAGCTGTGTGGGCCCCACTGTGATGCATGTCGACCATCAACACCGTGCATTTGATGGGTCCCCTCTAAATTATGGGATATCCCAAAAATCAGCCGTATATGGAACTCAGGTGGGCCATACCATCTAAAATCATGTGAAGACACCGTTAAAACATATAAAAGCACTTGGTGGGGCCCACCTGAGTTTTGAATGCTGCTGAAACTTGGTCTGAACCCTCATCCAAGTGGGACACACATAATGGATGGGCTGGATTTGCAAACCACATCTCGGTGGGCCCAAAAAATGATTATGAATGTTTTAATGGTGCACGGCTCCTCCCCACTTTTGTATCTGGTGTGGCCCACACAATTCACGGATTGACTTGATTTTTGAGACCTAGTCCCACGATGGAATGGTGCATCTGACTGATGGGGTAGATGTTCGAAATGCACCACGGTGGGGCCCACACAGCTCGACCTCATGGGACGGACTCGTGAGGTCGAGCGCATAGTACCTTTTCCCTATATATATATATATTTATATATATTCAGTTAGAAGTATTAGACTATCAAACAGCCTCTAAAAGGAGTCAAATCTGGATAGATTGAATTGCAGAATTGTACTTATACTATAGATTCCAAAAATCATATTTTTAATGGCTGGAGCTAAATAAAGCCTTATGTTTTTTTAATAACATGGTAGGATTTTGCAATTTAAGGCTATGTTTCCTTTTGTTTGCAGCTTGATTTTGAGTTTTATGATGGATTTTCATGAAAATGTGTGTGAATTTCAACATTAAGAGTATGTTTTTGAAATCTTTAACTGCACATGTAATCCTAAAATTTGAATGATCCAAATGACTTTTAAGATGATTTCCAAGAAAGCTTCTTTTACAATTGCATTTTCATTTAATTTCCTTTTTATTCCATGCAGGTGATGATAAAAAATCTGGAGCAAGTGGTGACGATGGTTTTGAACTCGTTCCAAGATCCCCACCCTCGTGTGCGCTGGGCTGTTATTAATGCAAATGGGCAATTGCCTATAGATTTGGGGCCAGACCTTCAAGTTCAGTATCATCAACGGGTGCTGCATGCATTAGCCTCAACTATGGATGATTTCCAAAATCCTTGAGTACAGGTAAGTGGGTTTCTGACATTGTGGTTCATAGTTGATAGAACATTGTCTGGTCATCTTCTATTTCTTTTTTAGCTGCATTGAAAACTATATCATCATCTATTTCTGACATTGTGGTTCATACTTGATAGAACATCGGGTTTGGTCGAAGCATTCACTAGAAGAAACACTACAGGTTCCAGTCATCATGGTGATCACTCCAGGAACAAGGCTTTGGAAGATGCAGCTGCATCTTCCGAGGATGCGGTAAGAGAAGTTTCAATGCAAATGAGTTCCAAATGGACATTGACTTTTGAGAAATAATGGATGCTTTTCCAAACAAATTTCAAAATACACTCCCACTCTTGTTTGAAACAGCATTGTATAACCAAAAGTGGGTAAGATGGGTGTATTTTCCAGTCAGGATGGGTGCCACTACCACCTAGCCTGTGGGAATTCTTTTCGTCTGTATTATATGTAATTTTGTTGCATTCATTTCATTTCATAGATAATTGTGTGTGTGTGTGTGTGTGTGTGTGTGTGTGTGTGTGTGTGTGTTTTGGTTATGATTTTCTTCATTTTCTATTTTCTGAGATTTAGGTGATGCATCTCTTGGGGGTTCTTGGATTTGGTGCAATTTGCTTCCTATTGGGAGCTAGTAAGTTTTCTTCAAATACCTTTTGGGATGTTTTGTTCTTGAATCCTCAGAGATTATGTATTAATAGTCAATTTTTTTTTTTTTTTTTTGTTACTTTAATCTTCAGGACCACAAGTTATACCTTACATGTATTGTTTGTTCTATGTTACGTTTGTTCCATTGCGATGGATCTACTATTGGTTCAAGAAATGGCACTACTATCTTCTGGTGAGCACCTTAAGCATAGGTCTATCACTTGATTTTATTTGTTTATTTACTATTTTTAACTTTCTGCTCCTCAAAACAGTCTCTGTCATGAATTCAAATTGTGCAATGCCTAGTTCTGTTGTTTCCTCTATTAAATTGATTTATCACTATTTGATTCAACTGAGCACCTAAACACACCCTAATTGCAATTATGTTATCCTCCCAAGAGAAACATGTCTGAGATAAGCTTCTGTAGGTCCTTATGGCACACATTCATGGCCAAATATAGGACCCATTGGGTGCATTGTTTGCTTTGCTTCATTTTGATTTACAGTTATTGTTCATGTGCATTGATTATTTAGAGAAGAGAAATATTCCGTTCAAGTTAGGGTGCATTTGGCTCATGCCACAAGAATTGTGATTTTTAGTCTCAGGGATTGTTTGGCAGCGTGGATTTGGAGGAATTTGTGGGGATTTCAGTTTTTTGGGATGTTTGGTAGCAAGGATTTTGAAAGATTTGGATGTTGATTCCTCCAAAATCCTCAGAAGAGCCCTTTTTGCATTCCCACCTTCAGTAGAATCTCCGTTAACATGATCACCACCTTTAGTAGAATCTCCGAAGAATGTGAATTGATATTTTTATGAATAGGAAAGTTCTTTTATCCAATGCAACACAGAAGAGCCCTATTTCAATAGTTTTGTTTTCTGTTAAGTGTAAAAATTCCAAAACAATGAATTATTTTTCTTGATTCCTAAAATTTCTAGTGCACAAGGTTAAACGGTTGATTATTGAATGGGTTTCTAATGTAGATAGTCTCAGGGTTGTAATCTTCTCTTTATTGGAGTTCAGGTGGTCTGCTTTCTCAATGGCCCCTCTCCTTTGTCTTTTTTTCCTTTTCTTTTAATAAAATGCAGTGATATTTATTATTATTATTATTATTATTATTATTTTAAAATCCACGTGTTAAACACAACCTTTATCATTTTTTGGACTTGGTTATTGTTTGCTAATTTCTCGAGCTTCATGTAATTTGTAATTTACTGAAACTCCTCAGATTAAGTGCAATTTCAAGACTTTTATAGTGTTTTTTTACCTATAGAAATAGAGGAATGCTAGGTGAACTTACTAGCTGAGGAAAATCGGAGTCTTTGCAGCACACATGCGAACACAACATGTGCATGCACAATCCTCACCATTCATTAGATAAGGAGGATTATGAGCATGTAGACAAGATTAGGAATATGGACCACTGGTCCCTTTTTTTTGTCCATTTTTCTCATACAAGTATGGCCCTACTTAGATCATTATTTTAGAGCATGACCTGAAAAATGAGGCAGATTCATATCTAAGTGGACCATACCACACGAAAACAGGGGTGATTGAAGGCCCATCATTAAAAACTTCCCAAGGCTTATTGTAATATTTATTTGCCATTTAACTTGTTGATTAAGTCACACAGTCCCACATGAAGGGAAAACATAAATATAAGCTTAATCCAAAACTTTTGCATCCCTGTAAGTTTTTAATGGTGGCGTTCAATCGCCATTTTTATTTTTATTTTGTATGGTCCACATGAGATTTAGATCTATTTCAGTTTTAGGCTCGGGCCCCAAAATTATCTGGAAAAATGGATGGATAGATGGCATATATAAAACACATGCATACATCATGGTGGGATCACAGCACCATCCAGTAGTGAGTAGCTACTGAGAGTGACGTCAATATGCAATCTGGGCCTGGTAGAAATACCTTATGAGCACCCTTTCCAAGGCTGTTGAAATATGTGTGGCCCAATATTTTCATTTCTTCAACCATCCATTTGCAATCTTCATGGCAATCATCTACACGCTCAATAAAGATGCCATGATACTTGCTGCTCACATGTGCCGTGGAGAAACACGTGTGAGAGACTCTATCCGCTGCTCACCTAGGTCCGCGGTAAAATCTAGCTAATATGCTCATCCAGCGGGCAACACATGCATTTTGAAGGTGAATTGTTGGTCAATTTCTTTTAATGTCCATTTATTTACACATGAGTTTCCATTTGATTAAGAGGCGTTTGATACTCCGGCTGACTATGATGGTTGATAAGCAGGCACGCAGAAACTGTACACCTGGTGTACATTAAATCAAGGGATACTGTCCTAGATAGGTCATCATCCTAACTAGCATATTGTTTTAGTAGTAGTAACCTCTGGTTCATGGGCACTTGTTGCTGAATCCAGACCATTGGGTATTTTTTTTCTTTTTCTTCATTTTTTTTTTGGTTAAATCTCAATCATCCAATAAATGTCCACCAATTGATTTTTTTTTTCCCCTCTTTTCTTTTAGTTTAAAGTGATGGCCTACATCTCGACAGTTTTAAGTTGAGCTACTTTCATGCCATAGGTACAATTTCTCAGCGCCCATGTCCCACTGCAGCATGAAGTTCGTCTCCATTTAATCAGATGAGATGGCGAGAAAAAGGAAGAAATGTCAGGAAGTCATTTATGGCGGCGGTCTTCTCCTTTCTTCCTGTCTAATTAGTCATTTCGTACTCTAGTGGACACTTTAGTCCATTCAAATCCAACAGCTAGTAAGATGGCCACATCAATGGACTTACGGAAGAATAATTAGAGTTCATGAGGTCAGGTAAGAAAAGATGCTACTAACAGCTACTAAATAAACGACTGGAAGGCTTTCTATGATATCCAAAGCTTCTATATATCTCTTGTTTCTTTTTTTCTTTTTAAAAAGCATATATCCAATCCAAATATTTGGAATTTGGATGATATATTTGATTTTGATTTCTTCCTTTTCTATTGTGTAGACTTATCTTCTCAAATAGGTGAGTTCGTTCAGGGCTTTGGAGAAATGGGTATCTAGAAATGGATGTGCGTTGATTAATCAACACATATCCATAACTTATATACCCATTTCTCCAAAGCTCTGAATGAACCAACCTATTTCAGAAGGTAAGTCTACATAATAGAAAACAAAGAAATCAAATATATCATCTAAATTCAATTCATTTTTATTATTTAATGAGATTTGCCAACGGTTCTGGCCGTAAGCTCTTACCGTCGGAAACACCGACGGTTTTGATCGTCGCCCTTACCGTCGGAAACGCCGATGGTTTTAGCTGTCGAAAACGCTGACGATTTAATCAGTCGGTGAGCAATACCGACGGACCTTGGGACGGCTAAAATCCATCGGGGAAGGTCATTGCTGACGGTTTTTTACTGTTGGCGTTGCCCTTTTTTTGTAGTGATTGTAAGAGCCCAACAATAGGAGCAAGTTCCACGTATACATCATGGCGTTATTTTTGGGTTGGTTTGATATGTATTTTTCATGGACATGATCCGGAGAAGGCCTACGTCAACTCTGCTCACCTCCCTTTATGGCATTATCAGAAACGATTGATGATTAGGAAGACTTACGAATGGGTCATCGATAAAATTGAAACAATAGATGCAATCGGTTTCTATCAATTCTCATTTTCTCAATATGTTGATGATCATGATACTGTAAATAATGACTCTCACACTAGCAAACGAGCATTCTTCATTTCGATTAGATCTAGTAGCCTTCCTCTGAGAGAGGCTAGCATATTTTAGACAGAACCAAATTATCCCAGTAGATTCACTCGTCAGTTTGGTTATGACCAAATGGTGCCAGAATATTATGCAACGGTCAGGCGCATCATGAGAAGTTACGGCGTGGGTCCCTACAATTGCACATTAGTTTGGAAGTAATTATTAGCTGCATGCATCAATTCTCTATTTGTCATTCTCGGCTATGAACGTTCTGTTCATACTTCTTACTCTTGGATGAGATGGTGGGCGCATTAGTTTCTTCTTGTTCGTCGTTGTTTACCGGTTGATTCTCCAATATGGGTGCCTCTTCTGAGACTAAAGAGACGGAACTCAGCACAAGTAATTGGATGTATTGTTGAGCAAGATCATGCTCCTGCCCTTGGTCAGATATATGTGAAGATTTCTTTAGAAGAGTCCATTCGTCAAATCAAACCAGTCAACACTCTTGAGGGTTGTATAACCCATGGATTCCCTTTAGATCATTTGAGAACCTGCAGAGGACAGACTGCTAGAGTGAATATTATGGACCCTACAGAAATCTCTCAGACGTCGATCACTGCCATTCATTCTCCCACACTGGAAGCTATGGAGCATGTTGAGCCCCAAGAGGTGTCTTCAACTGTATTGCCTCCATTGTAATTTGCTCGTGAAAGCTTTTCATCTTCGGTAACTCGATCCCAAACACGATCCAAATCTCCCTTGACATAACAACATCGAGAAGATATTTTGTAACATCCCGGAAAAATACGTACAAAGACCCGAATACCACCTCAGGTAGATATCACTCAGGACCAAATCTTTTAGGAATTAGACAAAAATTAATTAAGTGCTAAACTAAATCATTAGTGGAATTAGCTTAAACCACTTTAAATACGAATTGCAAGACCCAAAACGAGTAGAACCACTAACGCTACGTTACCTAGAAACCTAGGACCAATCTCTAAACACAGTTGCTCTTGGGAGCACTTTGAAACTTCGTATCGGATTTGAACCACGCGTCGAAAGTCTGATTACCACAAAACTATACGGTTATGACCGCTTTGCTGGACTTGACAACCATCTCAGAAATCAAATCCAGATAGTGTCCAGAAACGCACAACTTGAGCTCGGAGCTAAGTGTGTGAGAAACGCGAATATCTTTAGAAAATGAACTAAAACTAAAGTAAATTGAGTCGTTTGCTTGCAGGCTAAATCTAAGGATTCAGACCGTCGGAATCTGACCCAATTACACCCTCGGATCAGGGAAAATTTCCAACACATATCAGTGTACTTGTGACCCTGATCGAGTACCGGTGACCGTTGAACTGAAAATGGTCTTTTGCGGTCGATCTGTAAATCCATTCGGACCGAAAACTTAGCCTAACCTAGATCCAATGTCAGGGAACTTTCCCCGGACTGTAGGCAGAAAAGGGGCCTCCAGATGTGCTCTGTTGGGCCGAAACAACCACCATTTGGCTATAACCTAAGTATACCATGGCCTTAGGGCCATTTCCATCAGTTCTGGGCCTATATAAGGGCCTTAACCCACCCCTCTCTCATTCCATACGAATTTCAACCCTAGGAGAGAGAAGAGAGAAGAAAGAGAAGAGAAGAGAGAGGAGAAGAGAGAGCAAGTGGGAGATCGTTCCCGGGATTCTATCCCACCACTTCACGCACTTAACCATCACTTTCGTGTCACTATACCGGCGATTTCGATTCCGTTTTCAGGTAAGGAATCCTAACCCTAATCTGTTTTAGGGATTTAAATAGAGTAACTGGTGAAATAGCTAACCTATTTCATGCTATAGGTTACCGTTGTGTCGTGGACAAAGACATAGTGTTCGAACTGAGTTCGATACGAGTTTACCAGTGAAAGGTGCGGACTATAAATGTTTAGGTTATGGTTTTCATGGCTTTTAATGTCAGTTAATGATTTATGACTAACTTGATTGCTGTCACATGCACTTAGATGCGATGATTTCTGTGTATTACGCATATATATATGAACTATG
Source organism: Magnolia sinica (assembly GCF_029962835.1). Lineage (NCBI taxonomy): Eukaryota > Viridiplantae > Streptophyta > Magnoliopsida > Magnoliales > Magnoliaceae > Magnolia > Magnolia sinica. The sequence goes on along the minus strand of NC_080574.1, from coordinate 101,343,396 downwards.
TTAAAAATAATGTATTCTAAGTGTTTGTTGAAATGTTTGAATAAACATGGAATTATGATTTGTGCCTGCCATGAGTATTGGTTGAGAATACATGATTGTTGTATGTGTGGCAACTCCTTTGTGAAAGGATATGATAGAATATAAGTTATAACTAATTTATTTCATATATGATGGAATGTGTAGACTAAGTGTTCGATAAAATGTTTGAACGAGAAATTGTCCGATGAATTGTATTTATTTAGGGCGTTGAGATAGGATTCTCAACTACCTTATCTAGATATATAATTTACTCCATATAGTCTTAATTTCAACTACGTAGTTTATGTATAAAATACATATGTATAATGACATGTTCTATGTGGTTGATAAGCTGTTTGAATGAGATATCGTTTGATGAACTGTATTTAATAAGGGTGTAGAGATAGAATTCTCAACCACCTTATCTATATGCATAGTTTCCTTCATATAACCTAAATTTCGATTATGCAATCTATGGATGAAATGCTGTCACGCCCCAAACTCGGAAAACAGGCTCACAAAATTCCCGATCGCTAAATCCGGCGCCAACAGCCTCCGTAGTGCCCCATTCTCGAAATCCGGCACTCACATGCCAGATTCCGATCCTCGGATCCTACAAGGAGGATTTTCAGTATGAATTTTTTTCATTTTTTATTTTTGTAATGGAGCATAACCACAAGCATAACCAAGTCACAAAACAACAACACCACATATCCACTATATCAAAAACTTAAGTACAATGTGGAAAGCGAAATAAAGGGTGATCAAAAAGCTCCAAAATAAACTGGTGCGCACTCCTGCCTCAGCACTGCTGCTGTCTAACGCTACTTGCAGGCAATGATTGTGCATAAGCTTACAAAAGCTTAGAGGGTGGTGTAAGTGTGTGCGCAAGGCAAGCACCAAGTGTCCAATATTAGAGTAATGCGGAAATATGTGGTAAGTCCATGAATACAACCAGCTATACCAAGGCTATGTGATGCAAGGCATGAATGCTATCGGCCATACCAAGGCCATATGATGTGAGACATGAATGTTATCGGCCATACCGATGCGATGCGAGGCCTACGTAGCCGAATGTCATATGCGAGATGCAGTCCAAGCAAGCCAGTACTCATCAAGTACACATATCAATACAGTTCCTCTCTGGATATCACCGGGGTCAATACACTCACACTGACTGCCTCCTCCCTAGCTGCACAGTCAAGCGAGTGGAAGAGACCACACTATCCGCCTGACCAGTAGTCTGCCAATACCTACCCGGCTCGTCGATAGCGGACTCATTTGCGAGCTGGTCAAACTCAGCCTAGCTTATAGCTCTCTCACTCGGGCGAATATGGCCACACCCCCTTCCAACCGACCACGACACAGTGGGAGACGCGGCCTACTGGTATTCGGCACTTGGGTGCTCGTGTATCCACTCGGTTTAGACGTTGGAGCAACTCCTGGTACCAAAACGGTTCTGAGACTTTCACCTAAGGACATCCTAAGTGCCCACAGTGCTAGAACCAAGCATTTCTGGTATCCAATACGGCCATCCACGATGTGCTTGTGAAGCCACGGCCCTGATGTCGCTAGGGCGTACAATGATCAAGTCACTCATATGCGAGATGCATGAATCACACCGTACAGTCATGCATTAATCTCGCACGTACCATGTGCTCATGTGGGGCACTCCGTCTCATAAGGGGTCTCGTAAATGTCTCAGCCCAACGGCTTATGCTATGATCAAACATTTCTCATATCAAGCATATATATGATGCGTATGGTATGAGGCATGGAATTATACTAAGCATGTTATAAAGTGATGAACTATCCTCAAACGAAGATGGGCTTAGACGGCCTTCACAAAACAAGTATGGGCCTATCAATGGGCCCTAGGGAGAGTCATAGTGCGGACATTTAACCAACATTACCTTACAATGTGGACGTCAAACCAACATTGCTCCCAAGGCATAGCCTGCCATAAACATCATTAACTAAACCATGTTGGGATCACATATTGCAATGGACCTTAAGTACTTCCCATTGAGCCTTCAATACATCAAATGGGCTATATCACATGGGCCTTATATTCATCAAGTGGGCTACATCAATGGGCCGCACCAATGGGCCTTATGTACATTGCAATGGGCCATAACCCATGGGCCTTAGAATGCATCAAAACGGGCCTAATCACATGGGCCTTACGTGTATCAAATGGGTCACGCCAATGGGCCCCATATATATATATTAAATGGGCCACACCCAAAATAAGTGGTGATAATGATTTCCATCATTAAAATTCCCAAGGCCCACCATAAAATTTATTTTCTACCCAATCTGGTCATAAGATTACACAGACCTGGATTAAGAGGAAGAAACACATTTCCTAATGACCCAAACTTTTGTGACAACGAGGAATTTCAATGGCAGGAACTCAATCCCCACTACTTTTGCTAGGTGGTCCACTTGATCCTAGATCTGCCTCATTCTTCAGCTCATGCCATAAAATGAGCTTTCCAAATGGTTGGAAGGCTTAGATGCAATACATGCATCATGATGGACCCCACTGTCATGGGACAGTGTGAATAAAACACATAAAGGGGGTCCCACCGTCCGCCTAGATGGTGTGACTAAAACACATACATCACTTGTGGGCTCCACCGTCTGCTTGGACAGTGGGAGCCAAACACAGACATCTCTGTGGGTCCCATGTGGGGCCCACAATAATGTAAATTTTCCATCCAACCGTTGATAAGGTCATACGAACTTGGCTGAGTAGGGAAAACAAATTTCATATTGATCTAAAACTTTTGTGATACCCAAAAGGGTCAAGGGCAGGTGTTAGATCCCCACTGTTTCCTGTGATGTGGGCCATCTAAGACTTAGATTGGCCTAATCTTTGGAGGGGGCCCACTTCAAGGAGGGGCCCACCCAATAGACGGTTTGGATACTAAACATACATCATGGTGGGGCCCACAACGGGGGCCATGGGTCACTGCCGTTCGCCCACCCGTAATGACGAAGGCACTGCCTGCGCTTGCAGCAGCAGCGCCTGCTGCATGCTATTTTTTTCTTTAAAACCGATTTTTCTGAGGTTTTTCACGTGTGGGGCCGGCATCAGGCGAATCCACCCCACCCACTGGTTCCCATAGCTCGAGACAAGCCAAACAAGCCCAATATTTGATATTTTTCGATGTATAGAAACGGCAGGATGATTTTTCAACGGTAGAAACCACTGTTTTATGTACTATGGCCCGCTAGAAGATCGGATGGAATTCATTTTTTGGCTCAACGCCTAAAACGGGCTGAGGAATGAAATGGACGACGTGGATTGAATACATACATCAAGGTGGGGCCTATACAAGTGGCCCACCCAATAAGCTTGAAACCAAGCTTATACGCTGGACGTCCTGGCTCACACGAACGTTCAAGGTGGGCCTTGCTCAGGTGGGCCACCACATGGTTGGGTGGTGTGGGACAACACATATAAAGTGGGCCCCACCTACAAATGGATTGGATCCAATACATGCTTCATGATGGGGTCCATCCAAGTGTGCCACACAGCCACCTCATCACACAAAAAAAAAAAGAGGGGGAGAGAGAGAAAGATAGAGGGACACGCTTGATGGAGGGACCCCGATACTATGGGCCCTCCGTTTCAAGCATCCAATCATACATCAAGGTGGGTCCCAATACATGTGGGCCCATTAAATCAAAATTCAACGGTGGAGATTCCTTCTCCACTAAAATGGACAGTCTAGATGACCTCTATTCAAGCTAGAGAAGTAAACATCATGATGGGGTCCATGGAGAATGACCCCATCATGGAATGATATCGATAATCAAGGTGGGCCATCGGCCACATCTTAGGGTCCAAAGTGAGATCCATACCATCGATCGGTAGGCCTCACTTGGCCCATCATAAAAACATAAAAACCTAGCCTATAAGGCACCCACCGTCGATTTTCTTGGTCCGTTGGAAAGTTGATCTCCTTGTGCTTCATTCTGATGGTGGAAGATGAGGAATGAATGGTTAGGATGAAGGTTTTTAGGATGGGAAATGTGGGCCACACAAGGTCATTTTTCTCTCTTGGAATGCATGGACGTGTGGTTTTTGGTTGCTTGGGAGATTTTGAGAAATGAGAGAGAGAGAGAGATGGGATGGGATGATGTGGATGGGATGATATGGTGGTTATAAGGAAAGGAGATGGATGGGTATGGTTTGGTTTGAAAATTGGTAAAAGAGGGATGGGTAGGGGAGAGAGTGTTGACTTATGGGAAAGAGAGAGATGGGTTGCATGTACTTGAGGTATGGAGTATACTTGATTGATTGATTGATGAGACATATTGTAGAGATTCTCTCAAAATTCACAATGCACGACGTTTTCTTTGAATTGAACGTGGGCCCACATCTTCTGACCTGGGTATCGGTTCGGTGCGCAAGTCGCTGCATTAGAACCGCGGTGACGGCGTGGTCGCTAAGGTATAAGTTTCAAATCGAGCCGACATTGATATGTGGGACCCGGCTTAGGATCGTACACAAACGTCGGATATGGGTCGAGGATTGCTAGAATTTGACCGGAAGGACCGTGGAAGCCTACGGAACGGTACAGACTAGGATACGGGTCTTACAAATGCAATATATGGTAATATGTGTAATGTGTTCGATGAAAGCTTGTAAGTGCCATAGTTTATAGCCCTTTGTGTTGTCAAATTTGTGGTGCCAAAGACATTATTATGAAGCTTACATCTGTGAAGAACAATGTTCTACTCAAGATCAACTTCGGTTGATAAGCACTGTTCACAAGTCAAGAATCTCAAGAAGCTTTCAAGTTCAACCTCAAGATCTCAAGAAGCTTTCAAGTTCAATCTCAAGATCTCAAAAAGCTCTCAAGTTTAAACGACAGCAAGACTTCAAGCTCCATTACTTTCAAAGGTTACTCGTCTCTAAAGTTTCAATGTCCTTACTTCACTATTGAGGTATGACTGACCTTAGGTTGACCTTTAGAGTAGGCCATTTTGGATACATAATTCATATGTTTTATATAAGTGAGTTTGGTTTGTTTTAAGACTAGTCCTAGACTTTGTTCGACTAGTCCTAGCACTGCTTCGACCTGTCTAAACATTTTCTGGATCAGTCGTAAGTTTGTTACAAAAATTGAAAATTTTTTGTTAGGCTTCGACTAGTCCCGAGGATTGTTCAACTAGTCGTAGGAACAGTGTCGACTGCATCTTCGACCAGTCGTAGACCTATGACTCAAAGAACAGCGTTGAAATTTGGCCACCTACGACCAGTCGAAGGGATCCTACGACCAGTCGAAGGAGACCTACGACCAGTCGAAGGAAACCTACGACCAGTCGTGAAACTGCCAAATCTTATCGCACCCGAATTTTCAAATATCTGTTGGTTTTACGACCAGTCGAAGACGTGATTTGCTAACCTATAAATAGAGCACGAATCTCAGAATAAAACAGGCAATACAAGTTAATTTAATTTGGTCTTCTGAGAGATAAGTCGGTGCTCCATTTAAGCTAAGTGTGCATATTTAATATTCTTTTTCTTTAGCTTTGTTAATTGATTTTGTTTCTTGCATTCCAATCTAATCTGAAAAGAGGAATTGTTGTTTTCCTTTTTCTGGAATCAAAATCAATTAGAGCTAGCCCTTTTGTTTTAATTTAAAATCTATTAGAACTTAGAACCATTATAAAGTGAGTATTGGACATTGAACTTTGACATTCAAATCTCTACTCCAACTTGGTTCTTCTGGGCTACTACAACGAAGGAGAAAATCAGGTATTTTACAATTTGTGTAATTTACATTGTTTGGTTTTATTTGAGGTTAAGCCAGAAAAATCTCAAAGTTGTTGGTTATCTGAGGAGAGCCAGAAAACTCAGAAGTGAGGGTTTTTGAATTGTGTAAGCCCTTTGAAAAAGACACAATTGTGAAGGTTTTAGGTGAACCTGTGAAAACCTATTTGATAGTGAACGCTAATATCCCCTATGTGAGGATATTAGGAGTGGAGTAGCATTCTGTGTGGCTGTTGTTTAACAGTTGGTGAACACACAGGCGAACCACTATAATTCGTTGTGTTGTGGATGTATGATTTATATTTTCTATCTTTTATCATTCAGAATTGTGGAATGTATGTGTGGATGAGAATGTTGTAAATTTTACATTTCAAGCTCAGTGGGGAATGTTGTAATAATTTAGATTTACATTTCAGCATTATATTTTTGTTATCTCTTTATTACGTTGAGCTTCAGTTTCTCTATTTATTCTAGAAATAAGGTTGTCTTACCATAAACTTTGGTTTTTGGTGTAAGGTTGTCCTTAGAACAATTTTTGTTTCTATTTCTCTATTTTAGGTTGCCTTCCATTCCTATACTGTGATTGGTGTATAGTGCTATCTATTCTTTGTTTCATATTCCGTTATATTTAAATTTAATTTGGCGTAGTCCTATTCACCCCCCCTCTAGGACATATAGCTTGGCCATTTCAAGTGGTATCAGAGCCTAATAGCTCGCTCTTATTGCTTTTTATTTGGATTTAATTCCTGAGCTAACGATCTCAGCTATATAAAAGATGTCAAATTTTGATAGCCTATCAGTCACTAGGCCTCCACCCTTTGATGGCTCCAATTATGCATATTGGAAAGCCAGGATGAGGATCTTCCTCAAATCCATGGATGAAAGTGTGTGGCTATCCATAGTGAATGAATGGACCCCTACTACCACTAAAGTAACCGGGATTGATGGTTCAAAATCTATGAAAATTACACCGTATTTCTCTTGGACCACACTTCAGAAAACTGAGAGTAGTGCAAATGCTAAAACACTAAATGCAATTACTAGTGCACTATCATCGGATGAATTCATAAGAATTATATCATGTGATTCTGCAAAACATGCTTGGGATATATTGGAAATGACACACGAGGGTACTTCAATTGTCAAGAAATCTAAGATACAAATCATTACAATTAAATTTGAGGAAATACGTATGGAAGAAAATGAAATGTTCATGGACTTCTATACCGGATTAAATGACATTGTAAACTCTATGTGGGGTCTAGGCGATAAAATTCTTGAAAGCAAGATATGTGCTAAAATACTACGCTCACTTCCTGAATGGTTCAATTCTAAAGTAACCGCAATCCAGAAACTTCGTGATACGGACAATATGAGGGTTGAGGAATTAGTTGGCTCATTACAGACTTATGAGTTAACCTTTAAAGCTCCAAAAGGTAAATCTATTGCTTTAAAAACTTCTAAAAATAGTTTTCATGAAAATGATTTAAACTCTGATTTAGAAAGAGGATGATATGACTCTTTTAGCAAAGAGATTTTATAAAATTTTTAAAAGTAAAAAGAGTGTTGATTTTCAAAAAGCATTTGATAAAAAGAAACGTAAACCTAAAACTAGAAAATCTTTAAAAGACAGTCAATGTTACAACTGCCATGAGTATGGGCATTTGGCTAACAAATGTCCTAATAAGGGCAAGTCAAAAAAGATAAGTATTATGGCTACTTGGGATGAGTCCTCTGATTCTGAAGTCTCTTCTGAATCAGAAGATTCTGAAATTGAGTCAGGGTGTGATGTTAAGGCCTTTATGACTCTAGCCAAATTCACTTTTTCAGATAATGATGACTCGACTAATGATGAAAATCTAAATAGTGAATATGAAAATGAAGATGATCTTCAAGATACTTACAATGCCCTATACAAGGAAAGTTATAAAATTGCTATGAAATTGAAACTTCAAAAAGAGAAATTTTCTAAACTCACAGAAATTTATGAATCTCTTGTTTTAGAAAAATCCCATATTTCAGACTGTTTTGAAAAGATAAAATGCGATTTATATTTTAAAACCTTTCAGTTTGAAAATCTTAAATTTGAAAACGAACAACTAAAACATGAAGTCTCTTCTCTCTTGAGTTTAAAGGAAACCTGGAAATATGCCCAAGGTGATCCTAAATTAGAAAAACTATTATCTGGATCGAGAAAATGTGGTGATCGATCCGGTCTGGGCTATGACAAGAGTGTTCCTCCTAAACTGAAGAATACTTCTCCCACTTTTGTAAAGGGAGAGATCTTAAACTCAAAAGGGAAAGATCAAATGTTTTCTAAAAACTTTAAATCTTTTCAAAAACTTAAAAGATATATCAACTATAAAAAGCAAAACCAAAGTCCTTTGGCAGAAAAGATAGTTGATTTACTTAAGGAGCTTCTAAAGTCTAACTCACTAGGTCATACTTATAACTCTTACAATCAAAAGAAGACCTGCTATCCTCCTAAACCCAAAATGGTTATGAAATGGGTTCCAAAGGTCACTTGCTTGGTTGCCCACACCGCTTTCAAAGCAACAAGCCATTTTAAGTGATACCTAGATAGTGGTTGCTCCAGACATATGATAGGCGACAAGGCTTTATTCACCGATCTCAAAGACATGACTGACGGTTCAGTCACATTTGGAGATGGCAGCAACTGCAAGATTATGGGCCAAGGTATGGTTCAACTCTATAACCTTCCTTTGATTAAAAATGTGTTGTATGTTGAAGGACTGAAACATAATCTTCTAAGCATATCTCAGATTTGTGATAATAACCATAGTGTACGGTTTTCTAATCAAAGCTGTGAGATTCTAAACAATAAGGGTTCAATAATACTAACTGGACGTTGAACGTCTGAAAACTGCTATATTGTTAGCGAATCCAGCTCATCTAATCAATCATGTTACATGGTCCAAACAGACGAGACTGATTTGTAGCACAAACGTCTTGGACATGTACATTATCGAAATTTACATAGATTGAGCAAATGGGAACTTATAAGAGGTCTACCCAAACTACAAAAATTAGATAAAATATGTGGCGAATGCCAGATTGGCAAGCAAACAAGGAACTCGCACAAAAAGGTGAATTCCAATACCACATCAAGACCACTCAAGCTTCTCCATATGGATCTAGTAGGACCTACCAGGACGGAAAGTCGAGGTGACAAAAGATATATTTTGGTAATAGTAGATGACTTTACCAGCTATACATGGGTTGTCTTCTTAAGGGATAAATCAGAAACCTTTGAAGAAGTAAAAAATGTTCTCAAAAGGATTCAAACTGAAAAAGGTTCTCAAGTCATTAAGATTCGTAGTCATAGATCTAAATTTGAGAATAGCAGTTTTGAGAAGTTCTGTAGCGACCAAAGAATATTACATGAATTCTCAGCGCCCAAAACTCTACAACAAAATGGTATAGTTGAAAGGAAAAATAAAGTGCTTCAAGAAATGACTAATGTCATGTTGAATAGTATGAAGCTCTCTAAGAATCTTTAGGCTGAAGCAGTCAATACAGCTTGCTATATTATTAACTGGGTTTACACTAGTAAAGGTAATAATAAAATGGCTTACGAAATGTGGTTCGATAAAAAGCCTACTGTCAAATACTTTCGAGTTTTTCGCAGCAAGTGCTATATTTTATGAGATCGTGAACATCTGGGAAAGTTTGATACGAAGAGTGATCAAGGGATCTTTTTAGGATACTCTTTAAACAGTCGAGCTTATAGGGTTCTGAACAAAAGGACCGGTGTGATTCAAGAATCCATCAATGTGGTCATTGATGATCACTTAAACACACCAGTCTCAAATTCAGATAATGATGAAGTATTAGTAATTGATAAATCTGATATTTCATCTAATCAGACTGATTTTGAACTGAGGACTGTTAAAGATCATCCAACCACACAGATTCTTGGAAACCCTCTCACTGGTGTTCGTACTCATAGACAACTTGAGGATATATGCAATTATGTATGTTTTACATCCCAGATCGAACCATCTAATGTAAAAGAAGGTCTTGCTGATGAAAACTAGATTGTTGCGATGCAAGAAGAACTTAACCAATTTGTGAGAAATGATGTTTGGTATCTTGTACCTAGACCTAAAGATAAACACATCATTGAAACCAAATGGATTTTAAAAAATAAGTCTGACGAACTTGGCAACATAATTAGAAACAAGGCTAGACTAGTGGTACAAGGTTACACTCAAATTGAAGGTATTGACTATGATGAAACCTTTGCACTAGTAGCACGTCTTGAATCAATCAGATTCTTTATATCCATTGCGTATTTTAGAAAGTTTAAGATTTACCAAATGGATGTGAAAAATGCATTTTTAAATAGCGATCTGCATGAGGAAGTTTATGTTGAACAACCAATGGGTTTTGAAGACCCCAAAAATGCTGATCATGTGTATCATCTTAAAAAGACACTTTATGGTTTAAAACAAGCTCCTAGGGCATGGTACGAGAAACTAACAAAGTTTCTATTAAGTCATAATTTTCAAATGGGATGTGTTGATAAAACTCTGTTTATTAAAAAACATAAGGATCACATCTTATTAGTACAAATCTATGTTGATGATATCATTTATGGATCTACCTGTACTAACATGACTATTGAGTTTGCAGATTTGATGAAATCTCAGTTTGAAATGAGCTTGGTTGGGGAACTGATTTATTTCCCCGGGTTATAAGTAAAACAAAAACCTGATGGAATGTTCATTTCTCAATCTAAATATGCTATGAACTTGATTAAGAGATTTGGATTTGAGAATGGTAAGAACTTTGATACTCCTATGAGTACAACCTTGAAACTCTCAAAAGATTCTGCAGGTAAAAATGTGGATCCGAAATTATATCGGAGTATGATTGGTAGTCTATTGTATTTAACTGCTAGTAGACCTGATATCGCTCTAAGTGTTGGTATTTGTGCTAAATATCAGTTTGAACCTAAAGAGTTGCACTTGACTGCTGTCAAGCGGATTATAAGATATGTCGCAAGTACTGTTAATTTCGGTATCTGGTATCCACATGAGACTAGTGTTCAATTAGCTGGGTATTCGAATGCTGACTGGGCTGGTAATCTTGATGATCGAAAATCAACCAGTGGTGGTTGTTTTTATATTGAAAACTGTTTAGTTTTTTGGTTTAGCAAGAAACAAAGTTCTATATCACTTTCAATAGCTGAAGCTGAATATATCGCAGCTGGTAATGCGTGTACACAGCTTGTTTGGATGAAACGTATGCTAAGTGATTATGGAATTAAACAGGATTCTATGTTATTATATTGTGATAATTCCAGTGCCATAAATATTTCAAAAAATCCAATTTAGCATTCTCGTACTAAGCACATTGATATTAGATTTCATTATATTCGGGAATTAGTTGAAGAAAAGGTTATATCTTTGGAATATATCCCTACCAAGAATCAACGTGCAGATATTTTCACTAAACTGCTTGACAAAAGCAGATTTAACAAAATGAAATTTGATCTCAGCATGTGCATTTTAAAATGATTAATTATGCATATTTGTATCATATTGTATATATTTGCTAGTTTAGTTTTCAAATCTTGAAAAATATGCAAAAATCAAATTTTTTTGGCCTATACTCGACTAGTCGTGAGTATCCACGACCAGTAGTGCTTCGACCGGTCGTGTATATCCACGACCAGTCGTGAATCGCGTGGATTCACTTAAAATTTGGGGGAAATCATTTTCTTCTTCATTTCAACTTCACTCTCTAATGAGCCGACACACGGCTAGTCGAACCCATCTTCCAAAATCTTCAAGGTTAGTGTTCCATTTGCATTTTGCTTGTAGATTTGTGTCTAGATTGCTTCTATTTCTCTCTTGGAGTTATCTATTTTGAATTTAGTTGAGATTTGGAGTTTTTCTTTTGAAAAATCTGATTTGAGAAAACCTTTTTCTCAATCCTTTGCAACTCTTTATATTCTTGAAATCTTTGTTGCATATGGCTTCTAGAGGAAGAAAATCAATGTCCCGTGGTCCGTCTTCTTTTTTCAGATTGGCCCCTATCACTAAGCGTCATCTTAGGGCTCCTGAGGATGATCCATCTTATGTTCGGGACATCAGATTGCGTAATGTTATTGTTGAGCATCCAGTAGATATTAATCATGTTGCTCCTTTTGATATTTTTCCTATGCACCAATCTGTAGGTTGGAATAACTTATTGCTTTGGGGTGGGCCAGCATACTGGTCCATTGGCCAATCCATGTTTGCATGCATATGTGCTTTTTCACTGGAAAATTTAACTTTTTCTATCTCCACAAGAGAAGGGCCATTTGAAGTTGATCGTCATTTGATTTCAGCCCTTATGGATATTCCAGTAAATGATGAGGGTATTCCCATCCATACTTTATCTGATAAACCCTCTGTTGCTAAAAAACGTATGCTGACTAAGGACTTATGCAATTTGGATGTGCAATGGACACATAAAGGGAGTGCGCTTCCTTCAAAATATCTGTTATCCAAATACAGAGTTCTTCACAAAATCTTTGTGTCTAATTTGTATCCTCGATCGGGTAATAAATCTGAATTGACGTCCTTCATGGTTTGTATTCTTCATTCTGTTATCAGTGGTGTTAACATTTATTTACCATCCTTGATTTGCCACTTCATCATTCAGTTTCGACTTCATCCTGGTCTTAGGGATATTCTGTTTGGATATTTGATGACCGTGTTGGCTACACATATGTTAGTCGACATGCCGGTTGGAGAGGCCCCTATCCATCATCTGATATTTAACAATTCCAATATCAATAAGATGAAGTTGGATTTCCTTCCTGGCCAAGGTGATGGTGTTGGCAGTGCTGAAGCTGAACATGAAGAAGCCGGTGATCTTCCTCGTGATGATATTAACATGGATGATATTTTTGAAGAACTTGAGTCCGATTCTACAAATGATCCAGATTATGAGCCTTCTTCATTTGATGCACGTCTGAGTGCATTGGAAGATAAAGTTGAGAATCTAAATATTAAGATGGAAAACATGTCTGTTGCCCATGATTTACAGTTCAAATATATGCGCAAATATCTTAGGCGCTTGAACAAAGGCATGCATCAACTTGATCCTTCCATTCCCGCTCCTTCATCTGGGTCAGATTAGTATTTTTAAGTTTACTGGTCTGTAATAACTTTATTACTCCTAACTAGTTTTTGAGTTTGTCACTCTCTTTAACTTAGCTCAGTCTATGAATTATATGTGTTGCTTTTTCTATGTTCTCATATCTTGACTAGTTACCTCTCATATTTCTCATTGATTATTTCTCCTCAGTCATCTATTTTGTGCTTCCTTTGTCCTATTGTGACAAAAAGGGAGAGTATGGATACGTATATGAATATGGATGTTGTCATGAGGAGGGAGATTGTATTGTATGATGTTTTATGAGTATGTTACTCAGGGGGAGTATGTGCAGAGGTGTGTAGAGGTGGACTGAATATTGATTTACAAGTCTGCAGGATGCCGGTTGATAACAACTGGTGCATGATTCTTTAATCAGATATAACAACTGGTGCATGATTCTTTAATCAGATATTCTGTGTTATGTAACATATCTTGAAAGTGTGTTTTGTCACTAATTTGACAAAGGGGGAGATTGTAAGTGCCATAGTTTATAGCCCTTTGTGTTGTCAAATTTGTGGTGCCAAAGACACTATTATGAAGCTTGCATCTGTGAAGAACAATGCTCTACTCAAGATCAACTTAGGTTGACAAGCACTGTTCATAAGTCAAGAATCTTAAGAAGCTTTCAAGTTTAACCTCAAGATCTCAAGAAGCTTTCAAGTGAGTAATGCTATGCTAAATCTTACATGTGTTGCACCCTATGTTGTATATAGGGAATGCCTCCGAAAACCCCTCAGAGTGAGACTCGTCTTGCACTTGGCGGATTGATTGATGGGGCATCTCCCCTGAACGGTAGCTATACGGACCCTAGCTTGGGCCCGGACTTTGAGACGATGCCGGATTCACAACCGGCCACTGGCCCCACTAGTGGGCCGACACCTTTTGCCCCACCGGTTCCCGAACAGGACTGTGCGTCCACTTCGACGCCACACATACCTCAGTCGGCTCCTTCTCCTGATAGGTTGGAGCAGATGATGCTCTTGATGCAGCAGCAGCAACAACAACAGCAACAGTTTTTCACCACCATCGAAGGGCCCTTGCCCAGAATATGAGTGTGGTTCCGCCTACGTCACCTACACACCTTGCTGGGAACATAAATACGAGTGAAATTTTTGAGCGCTTTTAGTGTTTCCGTCCTCCCACTTTTACGGGTACTCACAGACCCGAGGTGGCTGATTACTAGCTAGATCGCATCTCTAAGATGTTGAAGCCGTTACACTGCACTGAGACAGAATAAGCTGAGCTAGCCACTTATATGTTCGAGAAGGAGGCTAGTTTATGGTGGGATAGCATCCTACGAACAGCTCTCGCAGGACACGTGTGGACCTGGGATGCATTTGAGACATGCTTCCATGGGAAGTACTTCCCCCTCACATACCGTAATGAAAAAGAGAGTGAGTTTCTTTACCTCCGATAGGGAGGGATGACCGTGTTAGAATATGAGAACAAATTCATGGAGCTAGCCAGGTATGCCCCTTTGATACTAGCAGATGAACCGATGAAAATGTGGCATTTTTCAGATGGGTTGCAGCCCGATATCCGCACTAGGATGTGTTGCGCTAGCATCCCCAATTACACTAAGCTAGTGAACATGTCTCTATGAGCTGAGCAAGATGGAGACAGAGTTTCTCAGACACGTATACCAATGGGCCCGAGGCCTCATCCCGAATTACAACACCGGCCAGTCCTAGGTAAGAGGCCACATGTAGACTCGCCTCTTAGGCCCGTGGCTTCGCCGACCCATCAGAGACGAACGGGCTGTTGGTGTACATACTGTAACAAAGGGGGACACACTGACCCCTTCTGTTTTACCAAGATGAAAGACAATGGTATCATGCCACCTCAGAAGATCGACCGTCAGCCACCACGTAATATAGCGACTCCACCTTTACGATCTGCACCACCAGTGCAGCCACTTTACCGACCACCTGTACCCCGAAATAGGTCGCCTCAACGACCTATGGCAGCGTAACCAAATCATCCGCAATAAGCCCGTGTGCATGCACTTACAGCTAAAACACCTGAGTCAGCAACTACAGCGCCTTTGGCCTATGAGGTCACAACCCACATTCAAGGTACACATGTATTCCTACTGGTAGACACTGGGTCTATTAAACTAATTCATATGAAAGAATAGGCCTAACAATGGATTACTATAAAAATTATATGATAACTAGAGGTGTTAAATATGTTATAAATAATAGAAGGGTTGAAACGAAAAACTTCTACAACTTCGAGTTACCAATAGACTGGTCATACATTTTCATATTAAAGTTTAGTATTTGGTGTCTATTTAGGAATTATTTGTAATCATACTAGGAATCATCCTGTGATTAAATTTAAATTATACATACATATATATATTAATTGTTTTTATGTAATTAAATTAGGACCCTTGAGTAGGATTGAGTTTCATAGTTTAATACTCCGTAAGCTCATATTAGTGGCAGACTCCAGTAAAATATTATAAGTTTCCTATTCCCTTGAAAATTCAAGATTCATACCGCGTCGCGGAGATGTCCCTCTCCTTTCCTTTCCCGCGGCCTTATGTTGCTAACATTCCAAACTTCTGAAATATTTTAGAACTCTCGACTCTTCCTTTCCTCCCGAAGTTAATGAAACCAAAGGTGCGATCTGCCCGTAACCCTCTAACCATATGATCGAAATGGTGACATACAAATATAATTTTAGGAGATTGAAAACCCTTCTAGTATAGTCTTTTGACTATGAGCACCATGGAAGAACTTATTATTCACCACGTTAAGCATAGGTTAGATAAGAACTCTCGTTGAACAAGACCCGAAGGACAACCTCATAAACATAAGGCTTGAACCTCCTAATGAATTATAATACTCCTCTGATAATTAGGATTATCAGATTTCAAAATTTCAGAACCATATCCCTACAAGGCATTCGCGGCTTAACTCAATTCTCATTCTTGGGTGATTACCATAGGACTCACTGCTTTGACTGAGTAGTAGACTAGGATCCATCAGAATTAGGAAGGGATACAACGGGTTGTTTGCCCTGGTCAGGCGGGCAATCAACGTACGGATTTGAGCCTACCACAACTGTCATTCCGTATTAGCCCAATCATAAAGAGTGGATTATACCACCCTTAGGTAAACTTTATCATCAAATACTTAGTACAATAATAATGATTTGGACATTTATTTCCAAACCTTAAAGGTAAAAACTTTTAAGGGGGGTGATGTAGTTATTATATGCCCTAACATGTATAGAAACCTGAAACCAACAAGACTAAGCAAAATGAAATACTAAAACCTTTACTTAATACCCTTAGGCAATTTCGAGGATGAAATTGTTCTTTAAGGGGGGTAGATTGTAACATCCCGAAAAAATCCATACAAAGACCCGAGTATCACTTCAGGTAGATATCACTCAGGACCAAATCCTTTAGGAATTAGATAAAAATTAATTAAGTGTTAAACTAAATCATCGGTGAAATTAACTTAAACCACTTTAAATACGAACTGCAAGACCCAAAACGAGTAGAACTGCTAATGCTACGTTACCTAGAAACCTAGGACCAATTTCTAAACCCAGTTGCTCTCGGGAGCACTTTAAAACTTCGTATCGGACCTGGACTGTGCGTCGAAAGTCCGATTTCCACAAAAATATATGGTTATGACTGCTTTTTTGGATTTGACAACCATCTTAGAAATCAAATCCAGATAGTGTCCAGAAATGCACAACTTGAGCCCGGAGCTAAGTGTGTGAGAAACGCGAATATCTTTAGAAAATGAACTAAAATTTAAGTAAATTGAGTCGTTCGCTTGCAGGCCAAATCTAAGGATTCAGACCGTCGGAATCTGACCCAATTACACCCTCGGATCAGGAAAAATTTCCAACACATATCAGTGTACTTGTGACCCTGATCGAGTACCGGTGACCGTTGAACTGAAAATGGTCCTTTGCGGTCGATCTGTAAATCCAATCGGACCGAAA
Source organism: Magnolia sinica (assembly GCF_029962835.1). Taxonomy (NCBI): domain Eukaryota; kingdom Viridiplantae; phylum Streptophyta; class Magnoliopsida; order Magnoliales; family Magnoliaceae; genus Magnolia; species Magnolia sinica. The sequence continues at coordinate 101,326,445 of NC_080574.1, read as the reverse complement.
ACTTAGCCTAACCTAGATCCAATGTCAGGGAACTTCGTCCGGACCGTAGGCAGAAAAGGGGCCTCCAGATGTGCTCTGTTGGGCCGAAACAACCACCATTTGGCTATAACCTAAGTATACCATGGCCTTAGGGCCATTTCCATCAGTTCTGGGCCTATATAAGGGCCTTAACCCACCCCTCTCTCATTCCATACGAATTTCAACCCTAAGAGAGAGAAGAGAGAAGAAAGAGAAGAGAAGAGAGAGGAGAAGAGAGAGCAAGTGGGAGATCGTTCCCGGGATTCTATCCCACCACTTCACGCGCTTAACCATCACTTCCGTGTCACTATACCGGTGATTTCGATTCCGTTTTCATGTAAGGAATCCTAATCCTAATCTGTTTTAGGGATTTAAATAGAGTAACTGGTGAAATAGCTAACCTATTTCATGCTATAGGTTACCGTTGTGTCGTGGACAAAGACATAGTGTTCGAACTGAGTTCGATACGAGTTTACCAGTGAAAGGTGCGGACTATAAATGTTTAGGTTATGGTTTTCATGGCTTTTAATGTCAGTTAATGATTTATGACTGACTTTATTGCTGTCACATGCACTTAGATGCGATGATTTCCGTGCATTATGCATATATATATGAACTATATTAAAAATAATGTATTCTATGTGTTTATTGAAATGTCTGAATGAACATGGAATTATGATTTGTGCCTGCCATGAGTATTGGTTGAGAATACATGATTGTTGTATGTGTGGCAACTCCTTTGTGAAAGGATTTGCTATAATATAGGTTATAACTAATTTATTTCATATATGATGGAATATGTAGACTAAGTGTTCGATAAAATGTTTGAACGAGAAATTGTCTGGTGAATTGTATTTATTTAGGGCGTTGAGATAGGATTCTCAACTACCTTATCTTGATATATAATTTATTACATGTAGTCTTAATTTCAACTACGTGGTTTATGTATAAAATGCATATGTATAATGACATGTTCTATGTGGTTGATAAAATGTTTGAATGAGATATCGTTTGATGAACTGTATTTAATAAGGGTGTTGAGATAGAATTCTCAACCACCTTATCTATATGCATAGTTTCCTTCATGTAACCTAAATTCCGATTATGCAATCTATGGATGAAATGCAATATATAGCAATATGTGCAATGTGTTCGATGAAATGCTTGAATGAGATTCATGTTGGGAATGTTTGTTAAATGCTTATATGATTATCACATGTCTCCATATGCTTCATTTGAATGTGATTGAGACTATTATGTAGTCTAGGCAATCGGTAATGATTCCAGGATGAATGGTCGAACTAGTTTTGCCACATTGGATAAGTTCGATGAATCCGAGTCATACGATGATTGTCGACGGTGGTACCATGTTGACTAATTCAGCATACGCTCGTACTAATCAAACTTGTCAAGTAACCCGATTGACCTATTGTGTGTTTACCATGTATGGACACTACTGCTTGAATCTAAGGTACTAACTTACTAGTGTAAAGCCCATTTAACCTTAGTAGCACGATCTGCTAAGACTCATGAGCCGAGCATGGTGGTATGGGACACCGTGGTCGAGCTGTCGGCCTTCGCTGGGGCGATGAGCCTCCCGTAGTGTCCAGTGAGTAACCCAAACTCGTGAGCCGAATACAGTGGTATGAGATACTGTATTCGAGCTATCGGCCTACCTCGGCGCAGCTTGGCTGTGGTCCCCAGTTGGGTTGGTGACAAGCCTTAGAAAATAGACTGCCAGTTGGTAGGGCATCAGTGGAGTAACCTCGAGTATACACTAGGACTATGCTAAGGTGACGGGCCTTTCCGTAGTGACCTCGAGTATAAACAGGCCTACGCGGATGGTGATGAGCCTCCCGTAGTGACCTAAACTTGGCTATCGTATGTGATTAACTAGGATTGATGACCCTAGATGGATCATTGTTTGGGTAATAATATAAGGGAGGTCCATTAGATTCCCAAACTTGCTGTATGAATAAGTCTAATTAAGAACTTGGCTAATCACGTACATGCACCACATTTGCATGTGCCTTTGGCGTTGAGTTGAGCACAGAGGAAGAGGTGCATGCCGTGATCGTGAGATGATGTCGTAGAGGGAGTGCAGGCGGGGACATGCATCATAAACACATATCATCCTTGCATTAACTAGAGTACTTAGGAATGCTTGCTGTATTTCTTTATCCTTACTGCTTGACTGAATTGATAACATGTTAACCTTTGCTTTATAGCTCCACTGAGTTGATCACTCACTCTCACGTTCTGGGACGATGCTTTAAACACCAACCAGACCATGTTGTAGTTGCAGATGATGGCGATGCTTACGAAGTGGACCCGGACTTTTATGATGATGAGAAGGAGTCCTCCTATATGTAGCTATCAGGCGGGTCTATCCAGACCATGTTTTAATCGACGGGGTTATAGGGATGCTGATAAGACGTCATTGCACTTATCATTTTGCACTTTTGGAACACCCATGTATATTCATTTTGTTCAGTTTTGGTGTATACATGTACATATTTAACCTGGTAACATGTTCACACTCTAGAGACTTACGACAGTTTATATATTTTACATATATCTATCACAGTCTTCCGCTTGCATAATTTAACTGTCTCTGGAGTATGATATGCTGTTTTGGTATAATCCCATTCATGTTTAAGGCACTAATACAGACAACATTTAATCATCATTATCTATATTGCATAAGTGATGTGTTGGAACTCGGGAGTTGGGCTCCTGTTCGACCCCCGATTTTCAGGGCGTTACATATTTCTCCTACTCATGTTATTGTGGAAGAGCCTATGCAAACCGACGAAGTGGGATCGTCAAGAAAATGCAAGCAAACAATGGTGGAAGAAGTAGAGTTAGGGTCATCATCGTCCGAAGATGAAGACGAGGAATCCACTTTTAATAGTAGCTTTTCTACTGAAGATGGCTCTTCTTCAGAGGATTCAAAAGTAGAGGGAGAATTGAATACCGACGAGGAAGAGGAAGAATTAGATATTGGCGAGGAAGATAACATCACTATCACAGCTACTGTAGTTGATGAAGAGATACCACAAGATATGATCGTTCCTTAAGCAGTGATAACAGGAACGCCTGTAGAAGAATAGGAACTATTGGACTATGGGGAGTATGATCATCCACTGGAAGAAGTCACAGTCATATCATTTAGTGCCAACTATTCGCCTCTTCCACGTGAAATATTTTTCGGTCCAATAGTTAATACTTCATCTGCTTTAGACGTTCCTTCGGTTCTCACAGAAGCAGATCAAGGTGGAACGAACCTTCTCCCTTCTGGCATGAGATCTGTAAAGGTGACTGGAACATCTCTCGCTCCTTTGACTTGGTGAAGCACTGTAGCGTGTGAAATAATATTTCCAATGGAACTAGCTGGTGTGGCGACTTCGACTATAGTTGATTCCGGTACTGGAGATAAACACCATCTTTCGCAGACATGATTCCAGATATCTCTAGTCCTTCATCTCTTCCTGAGAGAATACAACCTTCAGAAGTACCAATTTATGTTCCTCTTACTCGGTTGCAGGTATATCTACTTTTAGTGCATCTTATGTTAGTACTGCGTCTTTATTAAATGATAATGCTTTTTCTAGCCTATATTTTTCTTATTCTTATTTTCTGTTCCTTGTCTGTAGTTAATCCCACTTCTAGTGGTTCTGCGAGCTTGAACTCAATTGCCATTATCACGCCCCAGACTCGGTGACCGGACTCACAAGGAACCCGATAGCCGATTCCAGCCGCAACAGCCTCCATAGTGCCCTATTCTCGGTTCCTGGCTCAGGTTCCGATCCTGGGATCCCACAAGGAGTCCATAGTAGAAATCTAATTCGATAGAGCATACCCAAGATCATAACATAGTAATCTTAGAAAGTAACCATTGGAACGCATTGCAAAATTCACTAAAAATTTAAACTTTTACAAGTACATAAGGTTCAAAAGGACAAACATGAGGTAAGAAAGGAAGAGAATAGTTTACAACAGGTCCTCAGCATGCTCCAATCCAATGCCCCACCACTACTGCGCCGACCTAGGATCACTTGTACGCATTAATCGTGCATAAGCTTATACAAAGCTTAGAGGGTGGTGAAGGTGTGTGACAATGGTGCTCAGAAGAAGATAGGGGGATGCAGAAGGAAACATGAATGATACTAGCTGTACCGAGGTTAAGCTATAAATATAGTAAGCTGTAACCAGGGCTATGCAATGCAATACATGAGTAATGGGCACCATACCAAGGCGATGTAACGTAAGGCTTATACAGCCAATGCCAATGCAATGCAAAGCAATGCCAGTCCTCATATCCAATCCACACATCAAGTACAGTTCCATCATAAAGAATCCACTGGGGTCAAGTACACTGCAAGATGACTGCCACTCTTCAAGACCCGCATAGTCAAACGACTGTAGGAGACCTCACTACCCGCCTGTGGATAGCCAATCACCAGAGAGGCTTAACGGTAGCAGACCCATTTCACGAGCTAGTCAGACTCAGCCTAACTATGCCCCCTCACTCAGGCGGGTAAGGCTAACCCATCTCAACCGACCTCGCAACAGTGGGAGTCGCGGCCTAATGGTATAAGGCACTCGGGCGCTCATGATTTTCACTCGGTCTTGGTGTTGAGGCGTCTCCTCGGTACCGTGAAGGTTTAGGGACTTTCACCTAGGGACATCCTATGCGCCCCAAATGCTCAAATATCATTTTCGATGTCCACATACAGCCATCCATAATATATCTGTGGAGGCTACGACCCTGATGAAGTAATGACGAATATCCACATAATGCAATGCCAGATGCATGAATCACACAATCACCCATGCATCAATCTCACGCATCCATCGTGCTTAAGAGGGGAAAACTCCATCCCTCGGGAAGATACCAACATGTCCTACACAATGGCACAACCATGGCCAATCATACCTCAACCAAGCATGCATATGATGCGTATGGGAGTAGGCCATGAGGATGAATAGGGGTGCCAATGAGATGAAGATGAACTCCCTACCTAACCATGAAAGGTCTAGGGATACAACCTCTAGTGGGGGCCCATTTACCTGGCGTAGCCCACGAGACTAAGCATACAAGCGACGAGCCTAAATAATATAGAAATGGGCCTAGCAAGAGTCTAAGGTGGGCATTCAACCACACTTACATACAAACGAGCCTAGATGGGTCCATAATGGGGACATTTAATCACCATTTTCCAAAAGGCATAACTAATCATAATCCATATAGCTACAAGCCCAAGGCCCGCATCCAAACCACATACATAAGCCCCACATAAAGGCATAAGAAAAAGGGTCCAATACTACCTTCAACAGCATGGGCCCAAAGAAGGAAATAAAGGCCCAAGGCCCAAGTCTCAATGGCCATAGAATCCATGCATTTAATTGGACTTGGTGGGCAGCCGATGTACATAAATACATGGCCCAAAAATAATTCTAAGTTAGGTGAAATGGGCCTCACAACATTAGCCCAAACTAGCAATTTAGGTGGGCAACCAAGGGCCCAATACCACCCTTTTCTTAGCCCATAAGTCCATCAAAATGGTGGAAGTCAGCCCAACATATGGTTGGGCCAAGCTGGGACGTTCCAGCCTACTCTAGGCCCACTGGATGTCCCAAAAATCTGATCTATATTTGGGTCCACAAGTGATCATCAATGGTGACCCAAAAATGCATTAATTAAGCCCAAGAATATTTTAAAATATAAGGGAGCAACAAATATCCAAAATTTCTCAATATGGTGGGCCCCACATCTAATACAATTTCAGCCCAAAAACAGTGTTTATTTGAGGCCCTTGCTGGACTTTCATCCCATCCAACTTCTTGGGCCTGCTGAAGTCCAAAACTTGTCTAAATAAGTGGGGAATTAATCCCATAAGGGCCAGCAACATTCATAAGGGGCCCCACCAGATTAGAAATGGGGGTTTTGCCATAAAACTAAGTGGGGCTGCTGCTGGACTGCATGTTCAGCAGTAGCCCAAAAGGGCAGGGGCGTCCCAGGCCTGGGCGGTCCAAGGCCATGGACGGCCTGGGCCAAACACATATAATAAGGTGGGCTCCTCATGTTCCAAGTGGGCCCCACAAGGGACGTCCGCCTAGGGTGGACCCTCCCCACGTGGGCCACCCATGGATGGGACGGCTGAGATAAAACACATACACATGGTGGGCTTATGGGCTAGGGATGGCCAGCCAGGTTGGACGTCCAGCAAGGCCCTCTGGTCCAGCCTGTTAGCCCCACTAACATGGCCCAATGGGCCTCCATAATATCATAAAGTGGGCCCCCAAAAAAATCATGAACAAAGCCCCAATGGGATGGGCCCAAAACTGCTGCAAACACAAAGAGGACAACAAGGTTGGAAGAAAATTCAGCAATGCATTTTGTTGTCCTGAATTTGGGCACTCCAATGGAGTGGGTCCATGGCCTCTAAAATTCTTAAAATTGAGGCCTAAGGTCCCTCATCATATATACAACAAGATGGAACCCAGAAAGGTGGCCCACCATCATCAAAATAATTTATGAATTTCAATTTACAACAGTCTATATTGCTGGACTGCACAGTAGAAAATCAGGCTGACCAACCATCTTAGCCCACCCCTTTGGATGCCCAAATGGGGTCAGTTGAGGATGAAATTTGGCATGCTTATAGGTGGGGCACACACCTTCAAGAAACATACATTACATGGTACCAATCTCCCCACCAAATGTCCAAAAATCAGGCCTCAAGAAGACCCAAAAATCTGTCTAGACAGTTCTGGACATTAACATATAACTGAAAATAATAAAATATAAACACTATTTAAAAGGGGATTTAATCCTAAAAAAATCATGGTATGGAACACTCCAGTGGGCCCCACAAAATCCAGACCCTTCCCATTACAAAATACCCCTTGCTTGTGCCCCATATAGGTGGATTAGGGGGCTCCAACGTCCAAGGGTGGGCTGTCATGGATGTCCATCCTCCATGGACGGTCTGGATATTTTTGGTCCACAAGGTGGGCCACACACTCATGATCAGAAGGTTATCAACAAAGGAGAATAAGGATTCAGCCACAAGGGAAGGTTCTCCGCCACATTGAGGCCCTTCCCCTCATCACACATGCATATACATTCCACTATCATAAGATATACAAGATCTGCATGATCATAGGACTTTCTACTTAAGATCTATGGTGGAGATGCAATCTCCTCCAAGGATTAAGGGTCTAGATGACCCAAAGATCCCTGATCAAAGAAAAAGAAGCCATGAAGGGGTCCATGGAGAATGACCCCTTGCATGGAACATGCATGCAATGTAGGATGGACTATGAGCCACATCCATGGAGTCTTGGGGTCACCACCATCATTTGATGGGCCCCACAAGCTCCAACATGGAAGAAAGATGAAGATCAATTAAGAGACAAAGAAAATCTTAAATTTGTATAATACATGCACACCCACCTAAGGATCAAGCTTTCAATCTACACCACCATGATCTAGAAGCTCCAAGGGAGATGATTCTATGGGTGAGATGAGCTAGGAAGGGTTGGATTGGGAGAGGATTTGAGGTAGGTGGGCTGGAAAATTTGGAGAGGGTGGGACGGTTTGGGGTTGCTAACAAGAGAAGAGAAGGAAGAGTTAGAGAGAAATGAGAGGAAAGGAGGGTTGCTTGGAAGGTGTAGAAGTGTAATGATGGTTTCTCTCTAAAAGAGACTACCTAGAAAAGAGGTAATGATGGAGATACAACCAATGCTCATAGGGTCTAGGGTAGGCTATAGGTTTTCTAGAAACCCTATACCAAAGCATGACATCATCCACTACATGGGGAAACGTGTGGAGCTAGGGTGGGGCCCATCATCCACACATCTATGGTCCATATTGAGCATGGCCCATAAATTGTGATGTACACGTCGGATTCATGCACGGGACGCGGGTTGGAACCGCAGTGTCGATGCGGACACAATGGCATAGGTTTCAGGTTGATTTGAGTCGGGTAGATGTGACTAAACTTAAGGATGACCGCAAACACTATCCTTAGGTCGCAGGTCGCTGGGATTCGACCGGTAGGACCGAAAGACCTAAAGGAACGATGTGCACACCTAGGTTAGGGTCTTACAGCCACTATTTCGGATACATTGTCATCGAAAAAAATTCCTCCTTAAATGCTCATTTTGATTAAGGGTAGAGTTGGGCACCATCCGACGGATCCGACCCGATTGAACTGGTCAGATCCGATCCGACCTGAACCAAAGGCCAGGATCGGGTCGAATCGAGTCAGCCCACTTAGATCTGACCATACATTGAGTCGAGTTCGGGTCAATGGTCAATCCAGACCAATCTGATCTAGTTGGGTCCTATATAACATATTTGTACTTTAAAAATAAAAAACTTTTTTACTACCCTCACCCGAACAAAAGCCCTAATGCCTAACCCATCTTCTCTACCTGAACGAGAGACATCGCATCCACCCATCTCGATCTGGCCACTCAGCATCCCATTAACCCATCTTCACCGTTCATCCTCCTCCATTCATCAGGTAGGTTCCATTTATTTTAATTTATTTTTATTTCTCTGTGTATTTTGCCCTAGCTCGCTGGTGGTCCGGGCGAGGTCGGGACCTCACTGGCTCAGCTGCAGCATCCGGCCCTGGCTCTCCTCCTTTCTCTCCCTCTTTCTCTATAGATTTCCCTCCTCTCTTTCTTTCTCTCCTCCTTTCTCTCCCTCTCTCTCCCAATTTCCCTCCTCTCTTTCTTTCTCTCCCTCTTTCTCTCCCGATTTCCCTCCTCTCCTTCTTTCTCTCCTCCTTTCTCTCCCTCTCTCCCAATTTCCCTCTTGTTTCCTTCCTATAACGAGAGTCTCCAGATAGTCTCAACTTGATCTGACTCGGTTTGGGTCAGGCCAGCAAGGATTCAGATCGAATCAAGTCAACCTTGCTGGACTCGGTCCCGGATCAGATCGAGTTAGACCCAATCCGGTCCGACTCAACTCGATGCCCACTGTGGCCTATCTTGGACATTTCTTTAGGATTTTTGGATCATACTTCAAGGATGGCTAATATTAATCTCTCTCCTTTGCATAATTCTCTGCCTCATTTTTGTGCCTGTCTTCGTCAATTGAAAGCTGTTCAGAATGTGGTTATTGCTCTAGAAGTATTAGCTCGCTAGAAAGAGATGCTATTACATCGATGATTTTGGGCTATAGTAAAGAACATGATTCTCTCTAGAAGCAATTGAAGACTTCAAAGTAATCTTCAATAACTATTGATGAGCAAATAGCTAATCTCAAGCAACAAATACTTGATCTTAAAGTCCGAAAGCAAGAGGAAGAACTGTGATCTTACAAGATTAAGGCGGACATCGAAGATAACATTCGAATAATTGATCTCAAAAAGTCAGAGCTTTTGAAGAATGAGGCGGTCATAACTTTCTTAGAACAGGAGTTAGCTGATGCTCCTGATCAAGCTAAACTTATTATTGATGTTGAGTTAGACATTGCAATCACTTAGGTGCAATTCAAGCAATATTTATAAAAATACATGATTGCACTAGGCGTTCTTAAGGAATCGTAATGTGTGTTTTTATAGTAAACATGTACTGGTCTTTCTTTATATATGAAATTTTCTAATAGTCTTTTCATGACAATTTCCAAGTATAAATTCTTTATGATATCAGATATATTGATGGGGTTTATCATTCTCATAATTTGATAAGCATGACCATAATGGAAGCATATATCTTATACATATAATATTTCTCATGTTATATTTGAATATGCTTATGTCTGCTCTAAATCTTGGAGATATAATTTAATAGCATGTTCTATTAGTATACTCTACATGGTGTTTGTCTTCGATTGGCAAGACTATTTTGAAGTTTAAGTTGGCATTTAAGGCGCGTGCTGCACACAGTTTAAACTTATGGTAGTGGAGCACACACAATTTAAGCTCGTGAGTAGTGGGAGCAGGGGGGCTTATGGAAATGGCCTCTGTAACTCTTATCAGTTAACTGAACCACTGCTGCTGGTGAGTTACAAACCACGATCCATCAGAGGGGCCTAGTGAAGCTATCGAGGTAATGAACTCGGTAGGTTTTACGCATAGGCTTGGCCTACAGTAACTCTTTAGAGTTCACGGGACTCACAAGGCAACCTGTTAAGGTACCTGATCCAAGGCCGCCAATCCATTAACGAGGGGGATATCTCATCCAGAGTTCGACCATTCCTCATGAGTTACTACTAAAATCAAGCAAGGAACTTGGGGGGTCTTACGCACAGTTGGCCTATCTATGGACAAGTCAAAAAGCTCACACTGTAGCCCATTTTTTCTTCACTTGCAAGGTCTGACCCATTCATAAGAGGGCATTTTCTCTCAGTTTCCCTCGTGACGCTACCAGAAGCTAAACGGACGACATTGGTCTTACGCGCGGTTGGCCTTTGTGGGTGCTCACTCACCATTGCTCGCATGGGTCTAAGTATATGATTGCCTTCACAGGATTTTTAGGGCCAATGTCATTTCTCTGCTGCCCACCTAATATTTGGCAAATTATCGATATGATAGGTCTTATGCATGGTTGGCCTTCATGTGCGCTTACCGCAGCCGTAAATGATAAATTGCCACCACTGATAATATAAGATTTATGCATGGTTAGCTTTTATAGGCACTCACCATAGCCGTAAATGATAAATCACCATTGTTGATAATATATGCCTTATGCATGATTAGTCTTCATGGGCTCTCACCACAGTTGTAAATGATAAATCACCATCGCTGATAATATAGGACTTATGCATGGTTAACTTTTATGGATGCTCACCATAGCCATAAATGACAAATCGCCATCGTTGATAATATAGGACTTACGCATGGTTGGCCTTCATGGGCTCTCACCGCAGCTGTAAATGATAAATTGTCATCACTTATAATATAAGGCTTACATGGTTATCTTGCCAGTATAGTTTACCTGATGCAGTTGGCGATGATTGTTACTCAATGATGTAATCAATGCGGCAATCATTGTTTTAGCTATGGTAGCTTGACAATGCAGAAATAATAATTTTGGAAACATATTCTGGAACGTCTGTAATATTTCATGATAGGTAATGTCACAATATCGTAATGCTCTTTAATGCTTTATGACGGTATTTTCGTGATCAATAATGATTAATGACGATGCTGATCAGCGATGATTGATAATAATGGCGATAATTAACAAAAGGTAATGATGATAAACGACGATATTTTCATATTGGCGATATTTGTACGAGGCAGGCCAATATACTTTTGGCATTTCGTCGATCGCCTGCTAACCATTAATGTTTATATTGTCGTTCTCATTGTCGGAGATGTTTTCGATTATCGCTTTATCATCAATTGTCGGAGATCTTTTGATATGTGGCTTTTGAAGCAATAAGATATCTGCAAATATGTTTTTTATTTAGAGTATATGAGGCCATTATACTTTTGGCATTACGTCGATTGCCTCCTAACCATTAATGTTTATATCGTCGTTCTCATTATCGGAGATGTTTTCGATTGTCATTTTATCATCAATTGTCGGAGATCTTTTGATATGAGGCTTTTGAAGCAATAACATATATGCAAATATGTTTTTTTATATTCAAAATGACATTCCATCGAGTACATATATTGGGAGTACATATGTTTCATGAAGAACTTTTTGTGGTTGTTAAGCTATGCTTGTCTTGCTTCCTTTTGATTGGGATAGATTTCCTCATAATCTGTAGCAATCAAATTCCTATTTTGCCTTTTAAGGATGGTATCTCTTGATGAATTGAGCGTTGACAGGTATTACAATATCTTGTCCCTTTCGATTTACTACCTGGCATGCTCTGTTGGAATAAACTTCGGTAATGACATATGGTCCATCCCATTTAGGGTCAAATTTGCCCCCAGTTCTGTGGGTGACTACAATAGGTCTTTTCAATATTAGCACCATGTTGCCTTTCTTGAATGAACGATATTTGACTTTCTTGTCATAAGCAGCGTATATTCATGCTTGATACAATTCCATTCGTTGTTGTTCTACCAATCACTTTTCATCCAGGGCATCTAGTTTTGTAAGCCTTATTTGGGCATTTTCGTCATCGGTTATCGATTCATGCACAACAATTCTAAGTGACACGACTTGCATCTCAATTGGAATAACAACTTCAACTCTGTATACTAGTGAATAAGGTGTAGCTTTCATTTATATTCGGTGAGTCGTTCGATAGGCCTACAAAGCCTCCTGTAGTTTCTCATCCCAATCTCGTTTATTTCTGGTGATGATTTTCTTTAGAATTTTGACTATCGTCTTATTGAAGGCTTCTGCTAGTCCATTGGCTGGTGGATAATATGACATCGAGAATGAATGCTGAATACCAAACTTCTGACATAATTTCTCCATGTTTCTATTTTTGAAGGGGGTGCCATTGTTGGTGATGATTTTCTTTGAAATTCCATGGCAATAAATAATCGCATGGCGAATAAAATCAGTAACATCCTTTTCTTTGACATTATGTAAGGTGACTGCCTATGTCCATTTAGAAAAGTAATCAGTTGCCGCCAGGATATATTGACGCCCTCTAGATGATGGAGGACTTATAGGACTAATAACATCTAACCCCCAAGCTGCAAACGGCCATGTGGTCACTAACTAGTGTAAATCTGTAAGAGGTACATGTATAATATCACAGTGTATTTGACATTTATGACATCATTTTACATAGGCTATTGCATCTTTAAACATGGAAGGCTAGTAATATCCCATACAGCGTACACGATGGAATAAATTTCGGCCTGCTTGACAAGCTCCGCACTCCCCAGAACGTACTTCTTGCAATACGTGATTTGCTTCTTCTCTGTCCAAACAACGTAATAACATTTCATTGTAAGGTTTCCTATATAGGACCTCATTGTGCATGATGAACCTTTTCGACCTCTATTTAATTTGCGATTTCAAAACCTGATCTTCTGGCAGGATCCCATATTTAAGATAATCGATGATGGGTTGACGCCAATCTTCGACAGTAATTTCTAAACAAGATTCCAATAGTACTTCAGCTATTTCATTTAAGAATTCTTTTGACGGTAAGAACCGTCGTTCTTCAATCATAATCTGGAGAGGACTTTTGTCATGATAAGAAAGAGTTGTAGTAAGACTAGCTAACGCATCTGCTTTTGTATTTTCATTCCGTGGTACATGCTTGATTCTAACATTATGGAAGTCTTCTACTAACTGCTGCACTCGTCGACAGTAAGGTACTAATTCTAGCTTCCTTATCTCAAAATTCGTTGTTGATTGATTTATTGCTAACTTGGAGTCACCGTAGATTTGTATGACTTGTATTTTCATCACGTGAGCTATTTTCTATCCTATGATGAGGGTGTTGTACTCAGCTTTGTTATTGGTACATATTTGTCCCAATGTAAAGGAATATGACATTAAATCACCTTGAGGGCTGATGATTATCACTCCAAATCTAATTCATGACACTTGGGAGGCACCATTGAAATACATTTGCCATGACTTAGTGTAACATTCCAAATTTTCATGGCCAGAGTTTATACTCTTGTCTGAGAAAACCAGGTGTTAATAATTAAATGAATTGATTGCTTTAAAAATCGTACCTTATTTTTTTCATTTAGATCACATCCATTTACATTCATGAAGGTAACTTCACGAGAATAAAATCGACTGTATTTATTATTTCATTTAAAGTAAAAGAGTTCAATAAATCATCAAATACCCTCTCAATGGGAACTTATTATATTATCAAGTTCACAGCAGAAATATAAAACTAAATCATAAAACTATCTTCTTATTCATTCAATATAATCTTCCATAGAGAGATGGTCCTTTGAGTCTTCTATATGTATATCACCTGCATCATCTGTAAGGTTGGAGATGGTCAATGCCCTACTCATAGTGATGATTATCTTTTAAGATTAATAGTAATTCAAGAGATTTATACAGTAAGGTAAGGGTTCAGCTGGTCGGAGACAGGGTTCGGATGGCCTAAGCTTCCGAAAATCAATATATCAATATATATATATATATATATATATATATATATATATATATATATATATATATATATATATATATGAATGCATGCCTAGCAAAGTGTGTACGGCTCATCATACACAGCGATCATCACAATGTGAAATATAATTTATAAAAAACCCCGACTAGCCTCGCATTCTCACACTACAAAGATTCGTCGGCATGTCCAACGCTACCGTGGATTTACATGAACACCTCGAGGTGGTACAACACATGAGTCGGATGAATTACGTAGACAATTTATTGATGGAGTGACTATTTACGACATCCATTCCCGGAAGTGATGTAACACGCATTGCGAAATCCTTACATCGATTTGTGCACCACTAACCAAACCCATGGAATAACGTGTCAAGCAAGAGGGCCTTTACCCAGAGCGCATTACGTACATGACAAAATATTTGAATCACTAGTTGTGATACCATTAACACATCACTTACAATAAAGAAAGCATAAACTGAATCATGGGGATGTTGGAATACCAAGACACATGCCCAAGCCATAAAGGTAGATAACATAAGGCTAACAAAATAAAGAGGAGAGTAGCAATGGCTAACTCAACAAAGAGGAGAGTGGCAATGGTAAACTCAACAAAGAGGAGAGTAGCAATGGCTAACTACAAAGAGGAGAGTGACAATGCCCAACTCAACAAAGAGGAGAGTGGCAATGGCCAACTCAATAAAGAGAAGAGTAGCAAGGGCTAAGTCAACAAAATTGGTAAGGCAAGGGCAAGGCTTGTATCCATCACCTCACATAAAAATAATGAAAATTACTCGTAATTAACATCATACCAAAATTCTCAAAGGATAAATACTTGTTGGTGATAAATTAAACAATTACAGGGAGAGAATCATAGTAACACGAAAGCATAATATGTAAAAGGCAAGATAAAGCATATCAACTTAAATTAAGGTAAGCTTAAAGGAATCCCTCACATAAATTTTAAAAAAATCATGCATAATTAACATCACACCTTAACCATAATTTTCAAAGGATAAATAATTGATGGGGGTAAATTAAATATTTGTATAGAGGATTCAAAGCATGTGAGGGAACAAAATAATTCATATCAACTCAAGTTAATATAAGCTTAAGGAATCCCTAACATAAATTTAGAAAGATCATGCATAGTTAACATCACACCTTAACCATAATTCCCAAAGGATAAATAATTGATGGGGGTAAATTAAATATTTACATGGAGTATTCAAAGCATGTGAGGGAACAGAATAATTCATATCAATTCAAGTTAATATAAGCTTAAATGAATTCCTCACCTTAGCCTTAGATCTAAACCCTAAGTAGATATACATGTAGGAAAACTTTTACATGAATCACAACATTGCTTGAGCAAGTGGGAGATGCCAGATGTTTAGAGAAGAAAGTGGATAATGGACATCTAAGCTTCCCTTTCTCTTTCTCTTTCTTTCTATTTCTCTCTCTCTCTCTCTCTCTTTCTCTTTCTTTCTTTATCTCTTTATATTTCTCTTTCTCTCTATCTCCTTAGATGTTTGAGAGGTGGCATGTGAGTGGAGAGGGGAACGCACACCCCTTTTTTTAAAAGGGAGTGGGCGTGTGAGAGGGGCGTGTTTTACATCACACTTGCATTGAGTTTCTCCAATTTTTCCTTTTCTGACAATCTTTCTTTAAATCTAATTTATCCATTGTGTCAGGGTTGTCAAATAGGGCCGAGGTATATGATTTTCTTGGTGATCTGAAATTTAGATTAGCCTATCTTAAAAATTCTCTTAACGGGTGCCACAATGAACTTGATCTCAATTAACGGTCCACACTTAATGATCGGGGCCCAATTTTGGGAGAAATGTTTAGTCAGTATAGCAAACAGTTAGATAAAATTTGATAGTTGATCGATGGTGAAAAAAGCCTAAATCAAAAGTTTCACCTTTTGTACTAAAATGAAGGAATTGACTTCAACCTTCAACGGTGTAGGATAATAGATCGGGGCTTGAATTTTGTATAACCTCGTAATGATATGAGACCAAAGTGTGGTCTAAATTCGAGTTGAGATGGATGGAAGGAAGTGGTTAAATTAGAAGATTCAAATTTATAAGGAATTGATAAGCTCTGAAAGGATAACTTTGCACCTAAGGAAAAGCCTACTAAAGTGGGGTCTTCATATTTTACACTTGGTCCTTATGATTGGCAATCCAAGTCGTTCCATACGATTGACAATTCAAGTCATTCATATGAAGAAAAATATCCTACTACAACTACCCATGGCCTTTTTTTACTCGATGGACACCAAAATTAATGGTTAAGGGGCTGATTTGTCAATTGGGCTACTTTTATAATGATTTAATGGTTGAAATTCGATGTGTATAGTTAATTTATGATGCATAGGCATAGTATAAAATTTCACATGAAATGAGTCATGAGAACCATGTGATCTACAATTCAGGGGTGTAGGTTAATGACATTTTCATAATTATTGCTGATATGAGAGTTTTGGAAAATCTAATGGTTCTACATAGTTATAGGCACGTTTCTAAGTAATTCTTACAAAATAATTTATATCTAAATCATTATGAATAAAGAATTATTCACCAAATTAACTAAGGAAAAGTACATATATTAACCAACATAATGGATGGTTAGATGACATGTTAAAATATGAAGACTTGATGGTTAGTACTCTAACAGTGTATATAGGTATATGTATGATTATTTTTGTAAATGGAAGAACACAAGGTGAGTTTCTGGAGTGATTAGGGGTAGAGCATGTGTATCATTAGATTCGAGTGTCTTGTTCACATGTGTAAGTTTCTCATATTGTAGTTCTGATGGTAGGTTAAGCATATTCATATGTGATGAACAAGTTCAATGGATCAGAATATCAACTTGATATGTGTACGAGCGGATGTAGAGATCAAGTAGCTAGTCTACTATGATCGGGTGGTCCAAAATCAAAGTGGATGATTAGATGTCTCTATCTAGCAATGCATATTTGATTAAGTGGTTAGTTATGATGGACAAGTAAGAATATTTAGCTATATGATAATCCTATCTTAAAATCAACGGTCAGATAACTTGATCTATGAATTGAGATTATTCCCAATGGATAGCTTCATGTTGGAGAATAAATGTAAGGTTATGATAGCTATATTGGTATCGTACACATGTACATAATAAGTTAAATTTCATAGTAACACTCGAGAACTTTCAATACTCAGGTATTGAAAAGTTCAGGGTGTTACAATCTACCCCCCTTAAACAAAATTTCATCCCCGAAATTTAATTACTTATACCATTTGCACTTATTCATTTGGTTTAATTTTTCACTATGTTCCTCATGAGGTGGATATATATATATATATATATATATATATATATATATATGTCTAGGTGTGCGTATAATTGGCTATATGAAATCAGGACATTACACTTAGATGTTCAACTATCAATACTTGTTCATCTGGTAATTTGTTGGAAATTTCTTTATTATCTGGGATCAGGTGCGCTGCTAAAAAATTGGCTATTACTTGTCCTTTTACTGCTTTGGAGGATTTATAGGTGTTCCTATATTCAGATAGAAGTAACATCCATTTAGCTAACCTTCCAGACAACATTGGTCTTGTCATCAAATATTTAATCGGATCTGCCCGAGAGATTAGAGTTATCTCATGAGAAAGATAATAGTGGTGTATTTTCTGTATGACATACATTCGAGCCAAACATATTTTCTTAATGGGCAAATAGTTACATTTCGCTCCTATTAATATCCCACTTAAGTAATATAGAGCGCTTTCCTTTCCTTGTTTATCGTATTGAGCTAATAGAGCTCCTAAAGAGTTTTTGCCTGCAGCTATGTATAAGATCAGAGGTTTACCTTTTATAGGTGCTGTTAATATCGGAGATTGTTTCAGCAGTTCTTTGATAGAATCAAATGCATTTTGACATGCTTGATCCCATATAAATTCTGCCCTCCTTTTCATGAGATGAGAAAATGGTTGACACCTTCCTGCTAAGTTTGAAATGAAATGTCAAATGTATGCCAGCTTTCCTTGTAAACGTTTGAGTTCTTTTAGTGTTTTTGGAGGTGGCATCTCCTGAATGGCTTTGATCTTCCCCGGGTCGATTTCGATCCCTCGATGCCCCACGACAAATCTAAGAAACTTTCTTGATGATACACCAAATGCGCATTTAGTTGTATTCATTTTCAACTGTTTCTTTCTGAGTTGATGAAACACTGTGGTCCGAGGACAAGTGTTCTTGATGTTCTTCATGGTCGTTTGACCTGACCACTAGATCATCAACATAGCATTTTATGTGTTTATGCATCATAACTTGAAAAATATTTTGCATCGGCCTTTGATATATGGAGCCAGCATTCTTGAGCCCAAATGGCATGACTTTATAACAATAAATTCCCAGAGATGTTATAAATGCCTTAGATTCTTCATTTTCAGGAGCCATACATATCTAATTATAGCTTGCGTATCCATCCATGAAGGACATAACTGTGTATCTTATTGTACTGTCGATTAATAATTCTGTTATTGGTTGAGGAAAGTCATCTTTTGGGCATGCTTCATTCAAATATATGAAATCGATGCATACTCTAATATGTCCACTCTTCTTTTCCACAGGGACAATATTATAAATCCATTTAGGGTACTTGACATCCCTTATAAAACCAACCTTAATTAGTTTCTTCACTTCTTTTATTAGGGGCATTAAATCGGGATGGAATTGCCTTTGCGCTTATTTAACCGGTTTCTTATCCTTAGATATATTGAGCCGATGAATTGCCACCGTCGGTTCTAAGCCCAACATTTCTGTGTATGTCCATGCAAACACATCTTTGTTCCTTTTAAAGATTTTAATGTATTGATCAACTTCTTTTTCTGATAGGCTGGCACTTATATAGGTATTTGAGGGTTCTTTTTCTGTTCCCAAATTCACTTCTTGTAACGCATCAATTGTCGGTTGTCCCTCGTCTTCTATTTGTTCAGGAGCTATTTTTGGCCGCCTAACTTCTTCATTATTGCTTTTCATCACTTGTAAAAGTGTTTCTTGAATGGTTAGTTCAACATCAGTCGTATTTACTTACTTGCATTTACCAGGTATTTGTATAGTTTTTACATGGTTGATAGGGGACACATTAGACTTAAAATGAATGATTGTGTCATTCGAAGGAGAAGCCATTTGATTGGAGAAAATTATGGTTCCTGTTATGAACATCAATATGTTAGTAGTGAGCCGAATAAGGCTTATACTTTATTTTGGAGATGAAGGGGAGGATGTTCCTATTGAGAGTCACCATTTTCACACTGTTATGACGCTGATTGATTATAAAAGTTCTTCAAACAATTTCTAAGTTAATATTGAATGAGTTACAATAGATCCCCAATGGAGTTGCCATTTTGTTTTAACAAGAAACGAAGGTATTTTCTTTAGGGGATTATCATTCAATAATTACAAAGAACATAGAAGAACATTCATCATCGAATATGTTTTATTAATTTTGGAATTCATGTACATCCTCATATTTCCCTTGATTCCAATATAAAGCACAAAACATTTAAATTAAATAAAGTCTTATGAAATAGTCCAAATGATGATTTTGATAGCATTCCAGCTTGCGATGCACTTATTTCAATGAAAGAAGTGTCATGCAAGTCCAAGAATCCTTTTTTTCTCCTTGATTAATCTGAAATGACAATCTTAAAGAAAAAGATTCAATTACGATGAGAGTCACAAACTTTTCACAAAATTCCCATAGCATATATGTGTAGTTCATGTTGAGTGCGCACAACAGAGCCCTATTGTGCGGGCAGGCGCAGCAGAACTTTGTTGCACTACCAGGTGCAACAAATCTCTAACTCATCCTTTTTCCTTCTTCCTTCTCATTTGCAAAATACCTTGTAGAAGTATTTGGAAGCCTTTCTCTAAGAACTCCGAACTTTGCATCTATCTCAAATGAGGGGATGGAGGGGTATTTATAGGCATTCACATGTATGAAGTCTCAAATCTTGTGTTGCATAGCTCATTGTGCACAACAGACCACTTTCACGCACGTAATGGATCACGGATCAACACCATGTTGCGCGGACCCATGCAACAGACCTTTGTTGCACGGTCATGTGCAACATGGCTTTTTCTGCCACATCACCTGTTCTTCACCCTTCATTTTGTACTTTTCTTCTTTCTTTCATAGTTCTTCCTTTATTATTTTTATGTTATAACAATAACCGTTCTCCATTACCTGGCTTCTTGATACTTCCCATGTTTTGCTTCTTTTGTTTCTCATTTAGGTACTTGTTAAGCGACCTACGAACTCAATCGCTTAGCACCTGTCGTTTGATCGTTTAAACTCGGCCACTTGTCCTCTCGACCGCTCTAACAATGCTCGGTCATAATTGATATGTTGTGGCTTTACTTTCCAAGACATAACTATACATATATGCATGAAATCCTCTGACTGCACCATGGTGTCCGTCCAAATGACTTGTAAATGGCCCTGATTGGTCGAAACAGGGCTTGGCCGAAATGGGTATGAACATTGCCCCCCTCATCATTGTCCTTTCGATGAAAGAGACAACGACTTTTGAGTTGTTATTAAAGTTGCCATAAATGCTCACACGTGTTGCCCAAATGCAAACTGCCTTCGATGATTATCATCAGTATCGGTCGCATCGAATCGAGTAGTTAGATGAATCCCAGACTTACATGTCTTCATTAGCTGTTCTGTGGAAACAATTGATGATGCCTCAATAAATGCTATCTCATCCTTCGGCTATATAAAACACTTCGAATGATTTCTGCTTATGCTTTTAAATTTCTTTTCCCATTGCAATTTCCTTATTACAATGGCTTTTAAACCTTCGCAATTTCCTTAGCTTTTAAACCTTCGCTTCTAAACTTTTCTTTTACAATGGCTGCTTCTTCATCGTCCATCCCTTCTTTCGATCAAAAGACATTATGGCAATAATGGAACTCCTCGGGAAGAAATGCACTAAGGATACCATCTTCGAGTCTCCCTCGGGTGATGAGGTTCTTTGCCTCAGACTGGCATTTTCTCCAGCTGTCACGGCTGATGAGGTCTAACCGCTGGATCCTTTCTTCCTGATTTGCCTCGAGGGAGACATTCTAATCAGATCTGGATCCATTCTTGATGCGACAAACGCACTACAAACCCCTCAGACATGGCTGAAGCCACTTCCAGATTGGGAAGAATGGTTCCTCTGGGTATCCTCCCAATATGAAGCAATGTGGAGAGATATAGGCATTTATGAATTTATAAAACTCTCTTTAAGAGTATCAAGCCACTCCAGCCCTTCTTCTTGCTCTCTCAGCATTTTGGAGTACTTCGACTAACACCTTTCTCTTTGGCTGAGGCCTGATGAGCTAACCATTAAGGACATCTACCACTTGACGGAGCTACTGCCTTTCGGCATAATGTACTATGCGGGTGCCATTTCTAAGCAGTGCAAAGATTATCCGAGCATGGTGAATAAGGCTACACCAATTTCCTGAAGGCCTACCACAAGCGAGAAGGTCCGGTTGATGATGATGAACATACGACCTTTCTTCTTCTTTGGATCTGCTAACATCTCCTTTGTGTTAGTGCTCTATAGGTGACTTCTGAATACATCGCTCTAGCCGAACAACTTGCTCAAGATCAAAGGATCGCATTGACACCTTACATTCTCGGCCATTTGTATAGGAGTCTTTACGAGGCTACTCGCAAAGGGTTACATTCTGCAGGAGCGCCGATGTGGCTCCTGTAATTGTGGTTCTTCGCGTAATTCTAACTTTCTCTCTTCAATCATTTGATGCATAAAAGAAAACCATACTCCTCTTTCAGCGACTGAATCCTCCACATCTTCTTGGAAAGCCTTACAATCAAGCAATATCTTATAGGATTCTTCACGCTCAACAAATCTAAGGAAGATCAACCCTATATGCCTTTTTCAGAGGAAACAACATATGGACCAAGGTGGCTCACTGGACAATTTGAGTCAACTGATGAACATTTGGGCAGTCGGTCGCATCATGCCTGGACCAGTTATATTATCTCTCACGATATTTCTTATAGAGGTACGATTGAATCAGGTAAAAATGCCAAGGCCGGGATCGAGCAATACTATCCGTCACTAGTTGCTCGACAATCTGGCCTTGTCCAATGTATCCCATACCCTCTTACTCATAAGACCTGCAATCAACCTCCTTTCGATCGTTCGATAGTGACCGATCTAGAACTATACTTATCCCTTAGCAAATCTTACCACAAGGAGTCACTCACCTTGATAATCCAAAGGCATCCTAACTCTCCTCAAGCAATGGATAGCTTCGTCACATGGTGGGATCGTCACTACACCAAGTTAATAAGTGGTAGGAGTACAACGAAGCTTATAAATCAATTTTCCTCTTAATTGGATGTGGTGAAAAGCAAGAAAAGAAGTGTCGCAATGCCACTCCAGCCCTTCTTCTTGCTCTCTCAGCATTTTGGAGTACTTCGACTAACACCTTTCTCTTTGGCTGAGGCCTGATGAGCTAACCATTAAGGACATCTACCACTTGACGGAGCTATTGCCTTTCGGCATAATGTACTATGCGGGTGCCATTTCTAAGCAGTGCAAAGATTATCCGAGCATGGTGAATAAGGCTACACCAATTTCCTGAAGGCCTACCACAAGCGAGAAGGTCCGGTTGATGATGATGAACATACGACCTTTCTTCTTCTTTGGATCTGCTAACATCTCCTTTGTGTTAGTGCTCTATAGGTGACTTCTGAATACATCGCTCTAGCCGAACAACTTGCTCAAGATCAAAGGATCGCATTGACACCTTACATTCTCGGCCATTTGTATAGGAGTCTTTACGAGGCTACTCGCAAAGGGTTACATTCTGCAGGAGCGCCGATGTGGCTCCTGTAAGTGTGGTTCTTCGCGTAATTCTAACTTTCTCTCTTCAATCATTTGATGCATAAAAGAAAACCATACTCCTCTTTCAGCGACTGAATCCTCCACATCTTCTTGGAAAGCCTTACAATCAAGCAATATCTTATAGGATTCTTCACGCTCAACAAATCTAAGGAAGATCAGCCCTATATGCCTTTTTCAGAGGAAATAACATATGGACCAAGGTGGCTCACTGGACAATTTGAGTCAACTGATGAACATTTAGCCAGTCGGTCGCATCATGCCTGGACCAGTTATATTATCTCTCACGATATTTCTTATAGAGGTACGATTGAATTAGGTAAAAATGCCAAGGCCGGGATCGAGCAATACTATCCGTCACTAGTTGCTCGACAATCTGGCCTTGTCCAATGTATCCCATACCCTCTTACTCATAAGACCTGCAATCAACCTCCTTTCGATCGTTCGATAGTGACCGATCTAGAACTATACTTATCCCTTAGCAAATCTTACCACAAGGAGTCACTCACCTTGATAATCCAAAGGCATCCTAACTCTCCTCAAGCAATGGATAGCTTCATCACATGGTGGGATCATCACTACACCAAGTTAATAAGTGGTAGGAGTACAACGAAGCTTATAAATCAATTTTCCTCTTAATTGGATGTGGTGAAAAGCAAGAAAAGAAGTGTCGCAATGCCACCTGCCCCTAATGCCAAGAGGACGATGGGCAGGGCAAAAACAAGATTGCCCGTTACTTCCTCTGCTCCGACCCCAATAGTTAAGACCCCTGTCCCAGCGAGCCAGGAAATCAGAGAGGAACATTTAGATATCCTAACATCTACCTGACCTCAACGGATGACTCCGAAGAAGATCTCGGATTTGGGAGGTATCTTTAGTCAACCTTTAAAAATTCTCATCCTTTCTTTCTAGCGCATCGATCCTCTCAAATTTCTTCCAAAAGTAGAGGATCAGCCACTGTCGACATCGGCTATGCCTAGTAAGCCAACAGGTACATCTTTGGCTGAGGCTATATCTTCTTTTGAAAAATATTTCAAAATAAAGTATTGGCCTGGCCTTACTGTCACAAATGGTGCTGGGATAGAGAGAGACTACATAATCTTGATCTTCCTTCTGATGAGAAGTGTTATGGGTAAAAATGGACTAACCAGGCTAACTGAGGATGAGAGTATGACTTTCATCAAGAGGCTTATTATGTTGTGATCCACTCAACCTTAAAGTCGACCTGGATTCAACTAGCCTCGACTATAGCCTCAGTTTAGACAGACCGTGACTTCGACCTCGATCCGCTTGACTTCAACTTTGGCCTGCCCAATCTCGACCTCATTTTGTCCAACCTCAACCTCGACCTCAATTTCGACCTATCTGAGTTCGAGCTCAAACTCGGCCTTGGGCCCCGACCTAGTTGATCAACCATCTCCTGGGAATCTACCAGAAGATCCTCCCCTGGATCTTCACCGAGAATCTCCGAGGAACAATTACGCATCCTCAAAATCAGAATCCTAGTATGAGACAATATCGAGTGGCAGATTCATTGCCATATCCAACACTGCCATCAAGGAACCTATATATGTGCCCCTCCTGCAGAGAAAGGTATGCACAATCTCTAGCCTAAAACCTCATTTATAACCAGACCAAGATTCTCTATCTAACTTAGGCATCAGAGGGTCCCCTATATTAGCCAAGGTCTCCTTTGTTCATTCTTTGTGAAGGTACTTAAAGGTCTAAGGAAGGATAATCATATTTATGCATCAACAGTTTGGAGCCATCTGTGGGAACGACAATAAAAAGCTTATTTCCTCATCTGTAGTGTTTTAATAATGGCGAAGGGAAGGAAGAAAGCTCAGACCTCCAATGCTGCACCTGACCTCGTGGCACCAGAGTAGTCTAGTAACTACCAGGATTCATCTTCCCAACTTCAGGCTAACTATGCACCCGTAGGGCCGACGCAATGATCTAGGAGTAGGGGAGGTCAGCTTATCTCCCTCAAGCAACAAGTTGAAGCATTAACTAACAACCTTGACTCAATAAAACAAATACTAAAGCAACAAAACCCCCCTCCCTAGCCAGAGGGTTGAGGAAGCAGTGACTCGAGTAGTTATAGAAATTTTCACACCTTTTGAAGCACCCGCCAGCTCCCAAAGGAGCAGACAGATCGAGGTATCAAGGCCGGCGCCCTCTCACATCTCAGGCACTGCTGCGTTGCCTGCCTCCAACTTGTGCCATTAGTTGGAGAAGAAGAGGAGCGATAGAGCTCCCGAAACCGCTGCTAAGGCAGTGGACGGAAGCGAAGATCCTTGGGAAGCCGAGCTCAATGAATTGTGTGGCCATATTGACGACATTCAGCAGACTTATCATACACACGCTTCGACCTTAGTAGAGGTAATATTGGAAGAAACTGAGCTGTCATTTACTTCCGACATCATGCATGCCCAGCTCCCACCCGGGTTCTGGATGCCTCAGATCGCCCCTTATTTTGGAACTAACGATTTGGTCGAACACCTAGAATCTTTTAGGGCTTGGATGAAACTTCATGGTGCATCAACCGCGGTTATGTGCTGGGAGTTTTTCTTAACCCTAACAAGAGCAACTCGGAAGTGGTTTCTGCAATTGAAGCCACAATCCATCAGCTTGTTCACATAGCTCAACAAAGCATTCATTACTAACTTCATCGGAGGAAAGGAGAGGCTCAAATTGACTACTCACCTCCTCACCATTATCCAGAAAAAAGGATGAGTTGCTGAAGGACTACATCAAATGCTTCAACCTGGAGGCGATGTAAGTAAAGGGGCACTCAAAAGAGATCGCCTTAGTTGCCATGATGGGAGGCTAAGGGAGGGAGGTTCCTCTTCTCACGCGGCAAGAACCCACCACAACATTGGATAATCTCCTTAATTGAGATAAAAAATACTCTAATGCTGAGGAGCTTTTCAGCTCACAAAAAGATGCTTGGAACAAGGGCAGTTTGATGAAAGAAAAACGACCTAAGAAAGAACAAGCCCCGACCAACAACAACAAACGAAGAAAGGATGATGAGTCAACTAGAAGTCAGCGCTTGAGCAGACGGCCTGAGAGTAAGTTCAACTCGCACATCCCCCTCAATACGACGCCCGAATAGGTTCTTATAGAAGAACGAGACAAACGAATCCTTAACTTGTTGAACAAGATGAAACCCAATGCCAACAAGCGAGACAAGAGGAAGTACTGCTACTTCCACAGTGACGACGACCATTCAACCAGTGATTGCTTTAATTTAAAAGAGGAGATCGAAGCTCTCATCCGTAATGGGCGCTATGAGAATATATTAATAGGAGGGAAGAGCAGGCAAATTGGAAGAACGAACAACCCATCAATGTAATGTCCTATAAATATCCACACTGAGACCCGAGTTCAACCATGGACGGGACCCATCGAGGACCATACTTGACTAGCTAGCGACGACTAGGTGTACGTTGGTACTTAACATTAGGGAGATTAAGTTCAAGCCACCATTTCTACAAATAATGAGAGGATAGGATCGCAAGTTCCACTAGCCCAACACCATCCAAAAATTTGAGGGAAATTTCAAGGGCCCGCCCCTCTCGGGGGCGCCCTGAAACTTCGTAAGGGACCTAGACGGCGCGTCGGGGTCTGCTAACCTTGAAACTACAGAACAAAGTCTGTCTTATTGGGTGAGTGCATGAGAAGTGAAAGCTTAAGTGAAAAGGGGTTGTCCACTCTTGTGCAAAGTTGAGAGTTTTGGACCATCGGTTTTCAACTAAACTATCCTAGTCCATACCGTTTCTTAGACTTCCGCGGTCCTCCCCGTCGAATTTTGGCAACCCACGACCTATAATAAGAATTTGCACATGACCCTAAGTCACATCCCGTAGATTTGAGTCGGCTCGACCCGAGACTTGTACCTTTATGACCGCGCCGTCACCGCTGTTCCAACGCTGCGTCTCGCTTGCCGATTCGATACCCAGGCTAGGAGTTATGGGCCCGCATATATTTCGAGAAAATGCCACACGTTGTGAATCCCAAGAGAATTTCTACCAAACATCACATCATTCAATCAAAGTACTTCCCATCACAACCCATACCTAGCCCATCCCTTTCTCACCAACAAGGCATGACACCCATTCCTCTCTCACCCAAAAGTTAACTAAAACCCATACCTCTTATCACGCCTTTCCTTACATAACCATTCTCCCATCTTTCACTCCATCCCATCTCATTTTCTCCACCATTTTTCAAGCAATTCCCAAGGAGAGAAAGAGAGCCAATTGTGGCCCACTCCTTACCACCCTATCTCCCATCCTGGCCATCCATACTTCATCAACCTCCATCAAAGAGAAAGCTTAGGAGCTTAGCATTCCAAGGAGCCAAGAAGGAGCGAAATCAGTGGGTGTTCATAGCATTCGATCTTGATTTTGATGTAAGGCCCACTTGTGATGGGACCCATTTTAATGTATGTGTTGTAATCAAAGAGGGGCCTATAGTGGTGGGGTCCCTCCACTACGCCGTCTCTCTCTCCCTCTCTCTCTTTATCTCTCTCTTCCCTATTTTTGTGGCCCACCATGATGAACGTATTTTATCCACGCCACTGTCCATCTGGGGGCCCACCTTGCTACCCGTTTTCAGGTGGGTCTGGACGAAGAGACAACACAAATATAATCTGACCCACCATGCTGCATGTGTGAAATCCACACCATCCAAGCCATGGGGCCGTGTGGTTTATGTGTTTTATCCATGCTGGTCCACCATCCACCTGTTGGGTTGCTGGACAGTAGCCCAGCAGCATATGTTGCTGCAATTGATGTCAATGAGGTCTGTGGGCCTCTATCATGAGGTATGTGTATATCCATATCATTCGTCCATTCAGCGGACATGTGGGGCCCACCCCACACGTGCTGCACATGTGGGATGAGACCCATCTGGATGTATGTATTCTTTATCCTCACCGTCCATTGCTAGGACGGTGGGTCTCCACCATGATGTATGTGTTTTATACACACAATCCATCTGTTTTGGACATGGCCCCACCCCACACGTGTGGCATGTGTGGGAGTGGGATCCACCTTGTTATATGCATTTCATCCCAGCCATCCATCCGTTTTTAGGACGGTGGGCCCACTGCAGTGACGTCAGCAAGTTCTGTGGGTTAGTAACGTGGTATTTGATATACCGTCCATCCATTTGGCGCGTGTGGGGCCCACCCCACACGTGTTGCACATGTGGGATGGGACCCACCTTGATGTATATGTTCTATATCCACACCGTCCATCTGGACGGTGCAGGTGTGGAGCTCATGTGATGTATGTGTTTTATCCGCTGTCCATTACTTGGACGGTGGGACCCACCCCACACGTAGGACAGCTGGTGTACCTCCCACCATCTATATAGCTGCTGTATTACGTCAGCATGTGCTGTGGGCCCCCCTATGTGATGTAAGAGTTATATCCTCATCGTCCATGTGGACGGTGGGGCCTACCCATGATGTATGCGTTGATCCACACCGTTCCAATGGGTGGAACACTGCTGGACCATTTGTCCAATAGTTGTAGCGGCCCACCTTGATGTAGTGTTTTATCTACACCGTCCGTCCATCTGGACGTGAACCACCTGATGTATTGATTTCATCCACATCGTCCGTCCATTTGTTTCACCCACCAAATGTATCTGTTTTATACCCACACCATCCATCTGTTTTATCCTCATCATCCAGCTGCCTAGATGGTGGAAACCTTAGTGACATATGTGTCTTATCCTCGCTGTCCATCTGGGTCACACCTACTGCATGTAGGGTATCCACACCGTCCAGCTGGGACAACAGGATCCACTGTAATATATGTGTTATATCCAGGCTATCCATCCATGTGGCCCTCCGTGATGAGGCCCATTGTGATGTTTTTAAAGCCCATGTAATGCGGCCGATTGTGATATATTTCAGGCCCATGGGATATGGCCCATTGTGATGTATATCAGGACCATGTGATGCAACCCATTGTGATGTATGTGGCCCACCGTGATGCGGCCCATGAGATGTATTTATGGCCCATGTGCTGAGGCCCATTGTGATGTATATCAGGTTCATGTGATGCGGCTCATTGTGATGTATATGTGGCCCATGCGATGCAGCCCACTTAATGTATATAAGGCCCATGTGATGCACCCTATTGTGATATGTGAGGCCCATTATGTTGTGTGTGAGGCCCTTATGTGAGGCCATGGGCCCCACTATATGTTTGGCCTTATGAGGGCCACTCCTTGGGAGCAATGTTGGTTGAATGTCCACATTGTGACTTTCCCGTAGGCCTCGTTAGGCCCATTCTTGATATGAGTGGGCCGTCTAGGCCTATCCTTGACATGAAGAGAGTACATCATCATCATATAACATGCTTAATATAGCTCCACGATCCATGCCCATATGCATCATATGTATGCTTTTTCTGAGGAGTGATTGATCATAACACATGCCATTGGGCGGATTATTATGGGCCTGAGAGATGGAGTTGCCCCACATGAGCACGCAGTATACGTAGGTTTGATGCATGACTGGATGGTATGACTCATGCATCTTGTATTTTGGGATATGACTACTGTATGCCTTAGCAAATCAGGGTCGTAGCCTCCACAGGCATATTATGAATGGCCAGATGGGACAATAGAAATCTTTTTCTACATGGGATGCTATAGATATCCTTGGGTGAAAGTTCCTAAACCTCCATGGCCAGGAGACACTCGAATGTCTAGACTGAGTGGATATATGAATGCCCGAGTGTCGAATACCAGTAGGCTGCATCTCCCACTGTGTTGTGGTTGGTTAGAAGGGGGTGTGGTCTTATCCGCCTAAGTGAAGGGGCTGTAAGCTAGGCTGAGTTTGACTAGCTCACAAATGGGTCCACTATCGACGAGCCGGGTAGGCATTAGTATACTGCTGGCAGGCGGGTAGTGAGATCTTTTCTACTTGCATGACTGTGTGGCTAGGGAGGCGGCAGCCTATGAGGAGTGTACTGGACCTTGGTGATATCCTAGAGATGTACAATACTGATATGTAGACTTATTAAGCAGGAGTTGCATACTCAGCATTTTACTCGTTCATTCATTCACTATCTACTCAGGCTGGTGGTGCACAACTAATTGTTATGTATACCTTTGCAATGGCCAGGATTTCGGTTAGGGCGCGTGACCAACCTGAGATGAGGAGTTTACCACATTGAGTCTGGCTATCCAAATTTAGGTATAAGACTACTTTGGATAGAAGTCCCTTGTGATGGACCCTATAGCCTACGATACTACGTACTATGATCCGGACTTTACACTCCAGCTTGGTCATTTCATTCGCACCGCATATTGCATTACATTCGTGAAATATAGTATTTTAAGTTACTACGTTTTTACATTTATATGGCTTATATGAGGCTGACGGTATTCGTGGACTCATCAGGATTTGCATATTGCATTGCATCCTCAGTATATGATATTTGGCTTATTATGTCTTCGTATTGCATAGATGATCTACATTGCTTCCTCAGTATATGATATTAACTTATTATGTTTTTGCATTGTATAGCCTGGATAAAGCTGATGGTATTTATGGACTTACCAGTATGTTTTCGCATTGCTCTCATACTATATCCTGAGCACACTTATATTGCGCACACACGTTCACCACCCTCTAAGCTTTTTATAAGCTTATGCACGATAGATGCGTGCAGGTCATGTTAGGTCGTAGCAGTGTTGAGCTTGGAGCATGCAACTGTCTTCTGGAGCTTTGATTTCCAATATATGTATTTCCCTTTTAGCACTGTATTCAACTGTTTATATTAGTGGATATGTGATGATGATGTTGCCTTTGTGATTTGGGTAAACTTGTGGTTGTGCTTTTTACGAGATAAATGTACATTGGAAAATCCTCCTTATAGGATCCCAGGATCGGAACCTCGCGTATGGGTGCTGGGAGCCTAGCATGGGGTACTATGGAGGCTGTCGACACCGGATTCGGTGATCACGTATGGGTGCTGTGAGACCGGTTTCCGAGTTTGGGGCGTGACATTACAAGTAGGGTAATGATAATTCCTCACACACATTCGTATAACTGTGACCTCGATTGAACACTTCTAACCACTAATCTGACACGGGCTTCCCACAGCCGATCTGTGTATCCGATTGTACCAAGACTGTGTCCTAGCATGGATCCATTAGTGGGGAACCTACCACATGGTATAGATGAGCTTTCGGGCCCTCCTGGGGGCCCCATTAGTTAGAAATGACCGCCCATAGTGTATTAATATCAAATAGAGTGGCCCTAGGGCCATTTGCACACCATCTGAAATTATAAATAGCTCCCAAATTACCCCATTTCCTCCCAATCCGAAATTAAGAGCCCTAAGGTGAGAGAGAAGAGAAATGAGAGAGATAAGGAAGAGAGATCGACGGAGGGCTTACTATGAAGGGTGACCCCTCTCCCGCTTGACTCGTTATCCTAACCACCACCGTCTTTATTGTCGGAGCTTCTGCGGTGACGACCTAGGGTAAAACTACGAACTTCCTTGTAGATATAGGTCTCCAAATGGGTCTTTCCTAACCCTAATGAACCCATGTCCTTGTATAGGTGGCCAACGATTCTTCCTTGGAAACATACTCCTAGGAGCGAGTCCTAGTCGGATGTGCTACCAATAGGTGCGGACTATAAGTGCTTAGGTTGAGATTTATTAATGTTACTATTCCAGTTAATGATTTATGATTGCTAATATAGTATGTGCATGATGACTTAGGAGTATTTTGATTTTTGTCTAATAAATTACAAGTGGTAGTATAACGATGCTTATGTGTTCAATAAAATGCCTAAATGAGTAGTTGTTAACTCTTGATTATCAAATGTCAACCCCTGTGTTGCAAATGCTAGTTGACATGATTTGAATAGAAATAGGACTACGAGAGTAGTCCAGGTAGCTGGTAAATTCCTGCATTCGGGTGATCGAATTAGGTTGGCCACCCTAGGTAAGTTCGATCGATTCGAGTCAGACACTGACCACCGACAGTGGCTAAGCCACGTGGGGTGCTTACGCACTCCATGCCGGTTGTGCTAGTGATTGCCTGTACCAACTGAAATCGCCCAAAGAACCGGCCGACCTATTGTATGTTCACCATGTATGACCACAACTGCTTGAATCTAGGGCACCCCCTACCATCGTGAAGATCCATTATTAACCACTGTACCGCGATCCTCAAGATTCGTGAGCCAAGCATGGTGGTATGGGACACCATGTCCATGCTGTCGGCCTACGCTGGGGTGACGAGCCTCCCCATAGTGACCACGAGCATCACTTTTACAACTTGCCTTTCATATGTATTTATCTGGGAGTAACGAACCTAGACGGATCAAGAATACAGGCGTAGGACTGCTGCGGCCGTCCCACACCTAATGATTCAGTTGGGATCGATGATTAAAAGGGATGTATCCTAGCTTCCCCAAACTGCTAGATGAATAGGCATAATTAATCATTTGGCTAACATAACCATTCACCACATCGCATTAGTTTAAAATGTGGCAAAACAGGCGTATAAGTAGTGTGTTGAGGAAGTGTTATCATTTGCTAACCAAGTGGTTGGAGTCGCATGTTGAGGGAGTGGTGGATGGTGAGGGCATGCATCATTTCATAAACCCCATTATTTGCATTAATAGGAATACTTAGGAAGTGTTTGTTTTACATTGCTTTATCATTCCTGTGCTGATAGACTTGATAACATGTGTAACCCATGCTTTATGGAACCACTAAGTTGATCACTCACTCCCACTCTGGGATGGTGTTTTAAAACACCAACTAGACGCTAATATAGATGCAAGGACTATCAATGTCGATGCGCTGGAGCAGGCATTCATGGATGATGAGGAGGATTTCTCCTACTTCTAGCTCTCGGATGGGCCGATGTTAGCCACGTACTTCTAGACAGGGAGCGTTGGATGCACAGGCTTAGCTAGACATTAAATTTCTACATTTTTGTTATTTTTTGAAATTGAATATTTTAAACCCAGCTGTGGACCCATACTCTAGAAGAAATCTCACAATATATGTTTTGACTTACACATTTGCTTTAATCACATTAAATTTGGAGTATAATACACTATTTAGTATAATTCTATGCATTCTCAAATGCCCAATGTAGAAGTAATCGGGAAATCGGCTTCCGCAAAGCATAAGTGATGTTTGAAATCTCAGGAGTCGAGCTTTGCTCGACCCTTGATATTCGGGGCATTACAATCAACAATGAAGCCACCGGGAAAATTCGCACCATCTTCACCGAAGAGGACGCTCAAGGTGTCCACCACGCCCATGATGATGCACTAGTGGTGACTACGAGAATAGCCAACGCAAAGTGTTTCAAATATTGGTGGACACAACAGCTCGGCCGACATCCTCTTCGTCAAAGCCTTTGACAAAATGGGAGTCGTGAGGTTTTGACTCCGACCTATCAAAACTCCCTTGCTTAGATTTACTGGAGACAAAGTCACCTCCAAAGGATCTATACTGCTCCTGATCATTGCGAGAGAAGGACATAACCGAACAACGACTATGATCAACTTTCTCATAATCGATTGCCCCTCCGTCTACATCATCATCCTCGAACAATCTTCTCTCAACACTCTACGAGCAGTGGTATCAACATACCATCTCACGATGAACTTCCCGACCGAGCACGGGCCCGGGCTAGTCAAAGTAGATTAGCAAGAAGCTCGTCAATGTTATTCCATGGCACTAAGAACACAACATCATGCAATGGCCATCACCTCCCTCGATCCTCCGGAGGACTTGATCGAAAGAGGATGCTGGATGAAAGACCTCGTGACCATCCCGCTCGACGAATCTGACCCGACTTGAACATTATAGGTTGAGTCATTGTTAACTCTGGCCCTGCGGGATGAGATCATGGATCTCCTCTGATGGTACATTGACATGTTTACCTGATATCATCGGGACATACCCGACATTAACCAAAAAGTAATGGTTCACAAATTAAACGTCGACCTGACCACCGACCAGTAAGGCAGAAGTGATGAGCATTCGACCCAGAGCGGTACGCCATCATCGGGGAAGAGGTCGGCAAGCTCCTCGAAGGGGGTTTCATCGAAGAAATCTACTATCCAGATTGGATTGCCAACATTGTTTTGGTGAAAAAATCCAATGGGAAGTGGCGATCTGTGTCGATTACATTGACTTGAACAAAAGCCTACCCCAAAGACAATTTTCCCCTCCCACGTATCGACCAGCTTGTCGATAGCACTGTCAGGCACGAGCTCCTAAGCTTCACGGATGCTTACTCGGGATATAATCAGATCGCCATGCAACCCTACGACAAGTAGAAGATAACCTTTGTCATTGAAAAAGAACTCTATTATTATAAGGTCATGCCCTTCGGGCTAAAAAATGTTGGAGCCACATACTGGTGACTCGTCAACAAAATGTTCGCCCAATAGATTGGATGCTCCATGGAAGTTTATGTCAATGACATGCTCGTCAAAAGCATCAAAGCTCGAGAACACTTTACCGACCTTGAGGAAATGTTCACAATACTATGAAAATATTAGATGAAACTAAATCTGAGCAAATGTGCCTTTAGTGTTGGCTCGAGAAAATTCCTTGGTTTCTTGGTCAGCCAAAGGGGGATTGAGGCAAACCCCAATAAGATCCACGCTCTATTAGACATGAGCGCTCCCGGGACAACAAAGGAAATTCAGTACCTCATAGGGAGAATAGCTGCCCTGAATTGGTTCATCTCCTCAGCCATCGATAAGTGTCTCCCCTTCTTCAAACAACTGAAAGAAAAATAGAAGATAGAGTGGACCGAGGATTGCGAGGTAGCCTTCCAACAGCTCAAGCAGTACTTGGGTTCACCATCACTACTTTCAAAGCCCGAGCAAGTGTAAGTGCTATGTTTTCTAGCTCCTATTATTGTCAAATTTTGTAGTGCCAAAACCTCTTAGAATCTGTGTCTTGTGTAGTGCATCTACATATACAAGACATGCATCTCATGTACAAGGACAAAGGTCTTTACTTCAAGAACTTCAAATGCAAGATTACATGTTCAAGTTCAAGTACAACACCAAGTGTGATTTCAATCTGTCAAGCTTCAAAGTTTAAGTTTTCAAAGCTTTGTCCAAGTTAAGACAATGTTTCTTTACTTTTAACTCTAAGCTCAAGCTTCAATGTTAGTCATATTCAAGCCTCAAAAGTCTCAAGCTCAAGATTCATCATATGACAAGATACCAAGCTTCGTGAACTTCAAAGAACAACTATTAGATGAAGCAAATGAAGATTCAATGTTCATACATTTCTTACAAGGTATGAATGACCCTCGAGTAACCATAGGGTAGGTCATTTTGAATACATAATTTAAATTGAGTCACGTTATAAGTGCATAGACTGTTTCTCGACTAGTCTTGGACTAAGTTCGACTAGTCCTAGCACTAGCTCGACCAGTCCAAGAATTCCTCGACCAATCCTAAGGATGTTACTTATTTTTGAGATTTTTTGTTATAGCCTCGACCAGTCCTAGAGACTGCTCGACCAGTCATGTGAACAGTGCTCAACCTATGCTTGACAAGTCCTGCAGGCTCGACACAAAGTCCAGCAACTAAATTGGGTCCCACACGACCAGTCCTGGATAGGACTGACTAGTTATGGAGGCCACTCGACCGGTCGAAAAGACCTTATGACTAGTCGTGGAATGACCTTATCTTATCGCGCCCAAACTTTTAAAAGTTTGTTGGTCTTACGACCAGTCGTGTCGACCTCAAGACCAGTCGAGAGTGCGATTTTTGCACTTATAAATAGAGCATGAATTTCAGAGTTTTATATTTAATTCAAGCTAAATCAATACGCCACTCTGAGAGATAAGTTAGTGATATTGTTAAGTTATTTGTGCTCATTTTATATTCTTTTTAATTAGCTTTCTTTGCATTTGATTTTGTATTTTGCATTCCAATTTTATTTAAAAGAGGGATTGAAGTATTCCCATTTCTTAGAATCAAAATCAAATCAAGCTAGCCCTAAGGTGATTTAATTTGAAATCAATTTAGAACCTAAAACCATTTCATAAGTGAGTGTGAACATTAAACTTTTACGTTGAACTTCTACTCCGAATTGGTTCTTCCGAGTTGCATCAAAAGGAGAATATCAGATAAGTATTTTACAGTTATGTAAATTCTTTATTTTGGTTTCATTAAGATTGTGCCAGAAAAATCTCTTTGTTTTGGTTTGTCTGAGGTGATCGAGAAAACTCAGAGTGTGGGGTTTTTTGAATTATGTAAGCCCACTTAAAAGACATAATTGTGAGGGTTTTAGGTGAACCATGAAAAACCTATTTTCATAGTGAATGCTAATATCCATTGTGTGAGGATATTAAGAGTGGAGTAGTTGTGTGGCTATTTTTCTAAACAGTTGGTGCACACACAAGCGAACCACTATATTTTCTGGTCTTGTGGTTGATTGATTATTTCTTTTTGTGGATGTTTGTAATTTTTCTTTTTGTAATTGTGGAGAATGTTGTAATTTCTTTTATGCAAGTGTGGGAATGTTGTAATAGCTTAGTTATTTCCTTTGCTATTTATTCATCTGTATCAGTTTGAGTTTTTGATACACAGACCATTCTAGGAATCAGGTTGTCCTACCATAAACCTTTAGTGGTGCAAGGTTGTCTTTAGAACAACATCTGTATCAACCTCTTAATACTTGTACTCTTGAGGTTGTTTTACATTTCTGCATTGTGGGATTGTTTATTGCTATCAGTATTTATATTTGTTTAAATTTCATTGTTAATTTTTAGATTTGGCATAGTCCTATTCACCCCCACCCCCCCCCCCCCCCCCTCTTGGACTTAATAGCTCATTTTAATTGTTATTTTTTTTGAATTAATTTCCTGAGCCAATCGATCCAAGCTTTGTAAGATGTTAAAATTTGATAGCCTTTCAGTCACTAGGCCTCCACCATTTGATGGCTCCAATTATGCCTATTGGAAAGCCGGGATGAGAATTTTCTTAAAATCCATGGATGAGAGTGTGTGCCAAGCCATAGTGACTAATTGGACTCTTCCTACCATTGAAGTAACTGGTACTGACGGATCCAAATCTATGAAAGTCACACCTTATTTTTCTTGGACTACTCTTCAAAAAAGTGAGAGTAGTGCCAATGCAAAGGCTCTAAATGCAATCACTTGCACACTATCACTGGATGAATTCAAGAGAATTATATCCTGTGATACTCTAAAACAAGCCTATGATATTTTAGAAATGACACACAAGGGAACTACAATTGTCAAGAATCTAAAGTCCAAATCCTCACAACCAAATTTGAGAAAATTCGTATGGAAAAAAGTGAAACCTTTATGGACTTCTATATAAAATCGAATGAGATTGTGAATTTTATGTGGGGTCTCAGTGATAGAATCCCAAAAAGTAAAGTCTGTGCAAAGATACTATGCTGACTACCTGAACGGTTCAATTCAAAGGTGACGGCGATTCAGGAACTTCGTGATACGGATAATATGAGGGTAGAAGAATTAGTTGGCTCATTACAGACCTATGAATTAAACTTTAAAGCTCCTAAAGGTAAATTCATTGCTCTTAAATCTTTTAAATGTATTTCTTAAGAAAATAGTAGCAATTCTGATTTAGAAAATTTTGAAGATGATATGGCCCTTTTAGCTAAAAAGTTTTATAAGATTTTCAAAAGTAAAAAGAGGGTTGATTTTCAAAAACCTAATGAAAAGAAAAAATCTAAATCTAAGACTTAGAAATCTTTAAAAGACAGTCAATGTTACAACTGCCATGAATATGGGCATATATCAAACAAGTGTCCTAAAAAGGACAAACCTAAAAAAAAAAGGTATGTTGGCCACTTGGGATGAATCTTCTGGCTCTGAAACCTCTTTTGAATCAGAAGATTCTGAAATCGAGTGGGGTAATGAAGTCAAAGCCCTTATGACTCTAGCCAAGTTCACTTTTTCAGATAATGATAATTCAACTAATGAAGAAAATCTGAATAGTGATCATGAAAATAAAGAAGATCTTCAAGATGCTTATAATGCCCTTTACAAGGAGAGTTGTAAAATTGCTGTTAA
This sequence comes from Magnolia sinica, assembly GCF_029962835.1. Taxonomy (NCBI): domain Eukaryota; kingdom Viridiplantae; phylum Streptophyta; class Magnoliopsida; order Magnoliales; family Magnoliaceae; genus Magnolia; species Magnolia sinica. The sequence continues at coordinate 101,288,355 of NC_080574.1, read as the reverse complement.
ACTTAAACTTCAGAAAGAGAAGTTTTCAAAACTTAAAGAAAATTTTAATTCTCTTGTTTTAGAAAAATCTCACATTTAAGACTGTTTTGAAAAAACTAAGGGCGACTTAGATTTCAAAACCTTCCAAGTTAAAAACGTAAAATCTGAAAACGAAAAGCTAAAACTTAAAGTCTCTTCACTTTTGAGTTTAAAGGACACATGGAAGTATGCCGAAGGTGATCCTAAGTTAGAAAAACTATTATTTAGATCTAGAAAATGTGGCGATCGATCTGGATTGGGCTATGACAAAAGTATTCCTCCCAAACATAAGAATACTCCTCCTAAGTTTGTGAAAGGAGAGTCTTCAAACTGAAAAGGGAAAAGTCTAAATCAAAATTATCCCAAAAATGCTAAAACTTTTCAATCCTTAAAACCTAAAAGTAACCATATCAACTATAAAAATCAGAATCGTAATCCTTTAGCTGAGAAAATTGTTGATTTACTTAAGAAGTTGTTAAAATCTAACTCAGTAGGTTGGTCTTATAACAATTGCAAATATAAGAAGACCAACTATACTCCTAAACCCAAGACTATAATGAAATGGGTTCCTAAGGTTACTTGCTTGGTTGCCCACACTGCTTTCAAAGCTACAAGCCATTCAAAGTAGTACTTAGATAGTGGTTGCTCCAAACATATGACAGGCGATAACAGTCTATTCACCAATCACTGATGGTTCAGTCACTTTCGGTGATGGTAGCAACTGCAGGATTGTTGGCTAAGGTACGGTCCAACTTTTTAACTCCCTTTATTTGAGAATGTTTTATATGTAGATGGGTTAAAACACAACTTATTAAGCATCTCTCAAATATGTGATAATAATCATAACGTAAAATTTACTAACCAAGGGTGTGAAATTTTAAATAAAAATGGTTCTATAATATTAACTGGTTGCAGAACTTCTGAAAACTGCATTGTAAGTGATTTAAGCTCATCTAATCTATCGTGCTACATGGTCCATATCGATGAAACCGAGTTATGATATAAACGCCTCAGACATGTACACTATCGTAACTTGTATAGATTAAGCAAAAGAGAGTTGATAAGAGGTCTACCTAAACTACAGAAAATAGACAAAATATGTGGAGAATGCCAGATTGGCAAGCAAACCAGGAGTTCTCACAAAAAGGTGGACTCCAATGCCACATCTAAACCGCTAGAACTCCTCCATATGGATCTTATTGGACCAACTAGAATGGAGGGTCGAGGTGACAAGAAGTACATTCTGGTAATCGTTGATGACTTTACGAGATATACAAGGGTAGTCTTCTTAAGAGACAAATTAGAAAGTAAAAAGGGTACTTAGACGTATCCAAACTGAAAAAGAGTCTCAAGACTAAGATCCGTAGTGATCATGGATCAGAATTTGAGAATAACGGTTTTGAGAAGTTTTGCAATGATCAGGGAATATCACATGAATTCTTTACGCCCAAAACACCTCAAAAAAATGGTATAGTAGAAAGAAAAAATAGAGTGCTTCAAGAAATGACAAATGTAATGTTAAATAGTATGAAGCTCCCTAAAAATATTTGGGCCGAAGCCATAAATACTGTATGTTATATAATTAACCGCGTTTATACTAAAAAATCAAATAGTAAAACAGCTTATGAAATGTGGTTTGATAAGAAGCCTACTGTCAAATACTTTCGAGTTTTTGGAAACAAGTACTACATTTTACGTGATTGAAAAAATCTAGGTAAGTTTGACACCAAAAGTGATGAAGGGGTATTTTTAGGGTATGCTCTGAATAGTCGAGCATATCGAGTTCTTAACAAGAGAACTGGTGTAATTCAAGAGTCCATTAATGTGGTTATTGATGATCACTTGAATACACCTATATCAAGTTCAGAAAATGATGAAGTACTTCTAATTGATAAACCAGATACTTTATCAAGTCAAAATAACTCTAAACTGAGGATTGTAAAAGATCATCCAACTAATCAGATTGTTAGAAACCCTCTCAGTGGTGTGCACACTAGTAGACAACTAGAAGATATGTGTAATTACATGTGCTTTACATCTTAGATAGAACCGGCTAACGTAAAAGAAACTCTTACTGACGAAAACTGGTTAGTTGTGATGCAAGAAGAACTCAATCAATTTGTTAGAAATGATGCTAGGTACTTAGTTCCTAGACCTAAAGATAAACATATTATCGGAACTAAATGGATTTTCAAAAATAAGTCTGATGAACTTGGTAATATTATTAGAAACAAGGCTAGATTGGTTATACAAGGGTACACTCAAATTGAAGGTATCGATTATGATGAAACTTTGCCCCAGTAGCTCGTCTTGAATCAATCAGACTATTTATATCCATTGCATGCTTTAAAAAGTTTAAAATATGCCAAATGGATGTAAAGAGTGCTTTCTTGAATGACGATTTGCATGAAGAAGTGTATGTTGAACAACGAACGGGTTTTGAAGACCCTAAGAATGCTGATCATGTCTATCGCCTAAAAAAGGCTCTCCACACTTTAAAACAAGTTCCCAGGGCATGACTTTAAAACAAGTTCCCAGGGCATGATACGAAAAGTTGACTAAGTTTCTACTAAGTCATAATTTTTTAATAGGAAGTGTTGATAAGACTTTGTTTGTTAAGAAACATAATGATCACATTTTAATAGTGCAAATTTATGTTGATGATATAATTTTTGGATCTACCTATGCTAACATGACGGTTGAGTTTGCTGATCTTATGAAATCTAAGTTCGAAATGAGCATGGTTGGAGAATTGAATTATTTTCTTGGGTTGCAAGTTAAACAGCAACTTGATGGTTTTTTTATTTCTCAAACCAAATATGCTCCGAACTTAATTAAAAAGTTTAGATTTGAGAATGGAGAAAATTTTGATACTCCTATGAGTACTACTTTGAAACTCTCAAAGGACTCTACAGGTAAGAGTGTGGATCCTAAACTATATCGTAGTATGATTGGAAGTTTGCTTTATTTAACTGCAAGGAGACCTAATATTGCATTTAGCGTAGGAATTTGCGCTAGATATTAATCTGACCCTAAAGAGTCACATTTAATTGTTGTTAAGAGGATTATACAATATGTCGCAAGTTTAGCAAATCTAGGTCTCTGGTATCCACATGATACTAGTGTTCAATTAGCTGGTTACAAGGATGCTGATTGGGCTGGTAATATGGATGATAGGAAATCAACCAGTGGTAGTTGTTTCTATATTGGGAACTGTTTAGTTTCCTAGTTAAGTAAGAAACAAAGTTCCGTATCACTTTCAACTGCTGAAACTAAATACATTGCGGCAGGTAATGCATGTACTCAGCTTGTATGGATGAAAAGGATGCTAAGTGATTACGGAATTGCATAGGATTCTATGGTTTTATATTGTGATAATTCTAGTACAATTAATATACCTAAAAATCCAATCCAACATTCACGAACTAAGCACATTGACATTAGATATCACTACATTAGTGAATTAGTGGAAGAAAAGATAACTTCTTTGGAATACATACCGACCGAGACTCAACTTGTAGACATATTCACAAAACTGCTCGACAAAAGCAGGTTTGCTAAATTGAAATTTGATCTTGGTATGTGCAATTTGAATTGATAAATTAAGTATTTCTGTATTATAATGTATATATTTGTTAGTTTAAATGTTTAAAATTTAAAATTTTATGAATATTGCATATTTTGGGCTGTGCATGACCAGTCGAGTGCATACTCGACCAGTCGTGGCATGACCGGTCGAGCATGTACTCGACCAGCCGTGTAGCATACGTTAATGTTTTATTTGGGAAAAAAAATCCCTTTTTCTTCATTTTGGGTTTATTCTCCAATGGGTCTTAGGTTAACCGGTCGAACCCATCTCCTAGTTCTTCAAGGTTAGTCCTTTATTTACGTTTTCCTTGTAGATTCAAGTTCTTAGCACTCCATTTTAATCATTGGTGTGATTCATTTCTTGATTTATAGTGGTTTTTGGGATTTTCTTCTAAAAAATTCAATCTAGTGAAAACCCACTCTACTTCTTTTGTAATCTCTTTGTTCTTTGATTTCTTTGTTGGAAATGGAAGGTAGGGCTAAGAAGAAAGGATCTCGTGGTCCTTCAACTTCTAAGTCGACTCCTATCATAGTGCGTTATCTTCGGTCACCCGAAGTTAATCCATCTTATGTGCGAGATATTAGGTTGCACAATGTTATAATTGAACAACATGTTCATGTTGAACATCTAGCTCCGTTTGATATCCTTCCTCTCCTCCAATCTGTATGATGGGATAACATTCTACATTGGGGTGAGCCGATATACCGGTCCATTGCACAATTTATGTATGCATGTATTTCTAATTTTTTTATAGAAAATCTAACATTTATTATTGTAACTAGAGAAGGTCCAATTGAAGTAGACCGACATCTGATATCTGGTCTAATGGACATACCTGTCAATGATGAAGGTATTCTCATTAGCACTCTAGTGGCTAAACCATCTGAATCTGAGAAGCGTATGCTTACTAGAGCTTTGTGCAATATAAATGCAGAATGGAATACTAATGGAAATGCGCTTACCTCAAAGTATTTGTTACCCAGATATAGAGTTCTTCATAGGATATTCATTTCCAATGTTTATCCGCGTTTTGATAACAAAACCGAACTCACTACTTTCATGGTTCGAATTCTTCATTCCATCATCTCTGGTACATCCGTATGTCTTCCTTCTTTGATTTGTCATTGCATCATTTAGTTCTGTATCCATCTTGGATACAGTGACATTCCCTTCGCCTATCTTATGACTGTGTTGGCTACCCATATGTTAGTGGCTATGCCTATTGGGGAAGCTCCCATTCAACACCTAATCTTCAACGTGGGTGTTGGTGTGTTGATGCCGCAAATGAAGAAGAAGGTGATTTACCTCAAGATGACATTAACATGGATGATATTTTTGATGAGATCGAATCCAATTTACAGATGATCCTGATTATCAGCCATCTGACTTTGATGCGTGGTTGCGCTCACTTGAGGAGAAGGTAGAATATATGAATGTGTCCCATGATTTGCAGTTCAAATATATGCACAAATATCTTAGGCACCTTAACAAGGGACTTCAGCAACTTGATCCTACCATACCTGCTCCTTCTTCAGGTTTTGATTAGTATTTTCTCGTATGGTTTGTAATAACTTTTATGATACTTGGCTTTCTTTTGTTTTATGGGGTTGAACTTGATTGAAATTGGTTGAACATGGTTGATCATGCTTGAACAATACTTGTTTTAATATCTTGATCATTTATTCCTCATTACTCTTCTTATTTTTCCTTCTTTATCTACTTCCTATTCCTTTTGTTGATTCCTTCCTTTGTCATATTGTGACAAAAAGGGGAAGAATTTTATCATGTGATATGTGGCATGTGGATTGTGGATAGGTAAACATTTTTTTTATGTCAGAGGGAGTAAATAAGGGGGAGTTTTGTTGGGGGAGTAGAAGCGAATTGTTGTGACCCATTGATAACTGGTGCATGATTCTTTATTGTGCGTATAATGCTTATGTTATAAAGTGTGTTTTATCACAAATTTGACAAAGGGGGAGATTGGAAGTGCTATGTTTTCTAGCTCTTATTATTGTCAAATTTTGTAGTGCCAAAACCTCTTGGAATCTGTGTCTTATGTAGCGCATCTAAATATACATGACAGTGCATCTCATGTACAAGGACAAAGGTCTTTACTTCAAGAACTTCAAATGCAAGATTACATGTTCAAGTTCAAGTACAGCACCAAGTGTGATTTCAATCTATCAAGCTTCAAAGTTCAAGTTTTCAAAGCTTCATCCAAGTTAAGATAATGTTTCTTTACTTTTAACTCCAAGCTCAAGCTTCAATGTTAGTCATATTCAAGCCTCAAAAGTCTCAAGCTTAAGATTCATCATATGATAAGATACCAAGCTTCGTGAACTTCAAAGAACAGCTATCAGATGAAGCAACTGAAAATTTAATGTTCATACATTTCTTACAAGGTATGAATGACCCTAGATTGACCATAGGGTAGGTCATTTTGAATACATAATTTAAATTGAGTCACGTTATAAGTGCATAGACTGTTTCTCAACTAGTCTTGGACTAAGTTCAAGTAGTCCTAGCACTGGCACGACCAGTCCAAGAATTCCTTGACCAGTCCTAAGCTTGTTACTTATTTTCGAGATTTTTTGTTATAGCCTCGACCAGTCCTGGAGACTGCTCGACCAATCCTGCAGGCTTGACTCAAAGTCCAGTAACTAAATTAGGTCCCACACGACCAGTCCTAGACAGGACTCGACCGGTCGTGGAGGCCACTCGATCGGTCGAGAAGACCCTACGACCAGTCGTGGAACGGCCTTATCTTATCATGCCCAAACTTTCAAAAGTTTGTTGGTCCTACGACCAATCGTGCTAACCTCAGGAGAAGTCGAGAGTGCGATTTTTACACTTATAAATAAAGCACAAATTTTAGAGTTTTATATTCAATTCAAGCTAAATCAATACGCCACTCTGAGAGATAAGTTAGTGATATTCTTAAGCTATTTAGTGCTCATTTTATATTCTCTTTAATTAGCTTTCTTTGCATTTGATTTTGTATTCTGCATTTTAATTTTATTTGAAAGAGGGATTAAAGTATTCTCATTTCTTAGAATCAAAATCAAATCAAGCTAGCCCTAAGGTGATTTAATTTAAAATCAATTTAGAACCTAGAACCATTTCATAAGCGAGTGTGAACATTGAACTTCTACTCCAAATTGGTTCTTCCGGGCTTTATTAAAAGGAGAATATCAGATAAGTATTTTACAGTTTTGTAAATTCTTTATTTTGGTTTCATTGAGATTGTGCCAGAAAAATCTCTTTATTTTGGTTTGTCTGAGGTGATCTAGAAACTTAGAGTGTGGGGTTTTTTGAATTGTGTAAGCCCACTTGAAAGACACAATTATGAGGGTTTTAGGTGAACCTTGAAAAACCTATTTTTATAGTGAATGCTAATATCCACTTTGTGAGGATATTAGGAGTGGAGTAGTGTGGCTGTTTTTCTAAACAGTTGGTGTACACACAAGTGAACCACTATAATTTCTGATATTGTGGTTGATTGATTATTTCTTTTTGTGGATGTTTGTAATTTTCCATTTTGCAATTGTGGAGAATGTTGTAATTTCTTTTATGCAAGTGTGGGAATGTTGTAATAGCTTAGTTATTTCTTTTGCTATTTATTCCTCTGTATCAATTTGAGTTTTTGATACACAGACCGTTCTAGGAATCAGGTTGTCCTACCATAAACCTTTGGTTTTTGGTGCAAGGTTGTCCTTTGAACAACATCTGTATCAACCTCTCAATACTTGTACTCATGAGGTTGTTTTACATTTGTGCATTGTGGGATTATTTATTGCTATCAGTATTTATATTTGTTTAAATTCCACTATTAATTTTTGGATTTGGCAGTCCTATTCACCCCCCCTCTAGGACTTAATAGCTCGGCCTTTTCAGCAAGGAGAACCGCTCCTACTATACTTAGAAGTTTCAATAGTAGTGGTCAGCTCGGCCCTCATCCTGGAACAAGAAGGGAAACAACTACTAGTGTACTATGTCAGCAAAGCCCTGGTCCCAGCTGTGACCAGGTATCTAGACGTTGAGAAGCTCGATCTGGCCTTGGTTGTCTCATCCCTTCGCCTCTGACCTTACTTCCTGGCCCATACTATCATAGTCCCGACCAACCAACCCCTCCGTCTGGTACTCCAAAAACCTGAAACGTCAGGAAGACTCACGAAATGGGTGATCGAGCTTAGCAAGTTTGACATCAAATATCAGCCTCGAACCGCCATTAAAGGCCAAGTAGTGGTTGATTTTATTATCGAGCTCACATGAGGAAACAACCTAAAAACTAGTTCGAGCGTGAGACCGATCAACCTATAAATTAGGTGGCCAAGCCAGACCTACCAACCTAGACACTGTATGTCAATGACTCATCCAATTCTAAGGGCAGCGGGGCTGGGGTAGTCCTGCAAGGCCCTGATCAGACTTGTGCATAATATGCACTAAGATTTGGATTTCAGACATCGAACAACGCAACAAAATATGAGGCACTGCTGCTCGGGATCAGGTTGGCAGCAACAGTGGGAGCTCAGAACCTGAAAATATACAGCAACTCATAGCTCGTCGTTAACCAGATAGCTAGTGAATACCAAGCCAAAGAAGACAGAATGAAGTCCTATTTGCAAAAATCCCAAGAACTTATTGGCAAATTCTCTAAGTACGACATCAGCCTAATGCCGAGGTCAGAGAACTCTAAAGCCGACACATTAGCAAAGCTGGCCACTACGGCCGAGGATGACATTCCCAGGTCAATCCCAATCAAATTTCTTGCTGAGCCGAGCATCAGCGGTTCCAGTTCAGATACGATTCTTCTGGTGGATTTGACGCCGTGATGGATGAACCCAATAGTCGACTACCTTTAGGAAGGGAAGCTGCCTTAAGATCGACTCGACGTGCGCAGGCTCCGTTCTAGGTTGGCCCGGTACATTATGGCCGGGGACACTTTATACAAAAAGGGATTCTCCCTACCCTATCTTAGATGCCTCTGACCTGAAGAGGCTGAGTATGTACAAAGGGATATACATGAAGGTATATGCGGTAACCACTTCGATAGCCATGCCCTCACCCAGAAGGTCATCTGACAAGGATACTTTTTACATACCATCTAGAAAGATGCCAAGCAATATACCTAGAGGTGCGACAAATGCTAAAGCTTCGCGGCAATACCTCACTAGCCACCCGAACGACTAACTCCAATGAATGTACCATGACCCTTCGCCCAATGGGGAATCGACATTATTGGCCCCCTGCGAATCAGGAAGGGTCAAACCAAATTTGCAGTGGTTGCAGTCGACTACTTCACCAAATGGGCCAAGGCCGAGCCGCTAGCCAAGATCAATGAGCAAAAAATTATCGACTTCATCTGAAAAGCATCATCTGCTGATATGGGATCCCACACACGATCATCTCGGACAATGGAAAATAATTCGACAACAATCGATTCCGAGCTATGTGAGAAAACTTCAGAATCCAAAACATCTACTCATCACCTCGGCAACCTAAGCTAACAGTCTAGTCGAGGTGGTCAACAAGACCATTAAGAACCACCTTCGAATCAAGCTGGAGAAAGCTAAAGGAGCCTGGGCCAAGGAGCTCCCCCATGTCCTCTGGGCATATCAGACCACCGCCTGAACGACCACAGGAGAAACTCCTTTCTCCCTAGCCTTCAAAGCTGAGGCCATTATCTCGGTCGAGATCAGACTCCTTACTGCACGCATCTAATCCTACAAAGAAAATCAAAATGTCGAACAGATGGCTCTGAACTGGACGACCTACTCGAAGAAAGGAGGGAGCAAGCCCAACTCAAGGCCGCAACTCGGTAACAGTAGGTCGACTGCTTCTACAACTCCCATGTACGGACATGAAGGTTCCGAGCAGGAGACCTGGTCCTTCGTAGAACCTTCCAAAACACCAAGGAGCTTGGCTCAGGGTCCCTAGGGCCGAACTGGGAAGGACCCTACAGAGTGACAGAGACAATTTGACCTATGACCTATCGGCTTGAAGATATGGGAAGACGATCCCTGCCATATCCATGTGGAACGCCGAACACCTGAAGATCTACTACCCATGAAATCCGACTAGACCTCAGGTTGAAGTAAATGTCTACAGCTCAGAATCTATAAATAGTCAACCTACGGGGTAAATCTACATGTCTACTGTTTAGATTTTTATATGAAATTTTCTGTCACGCCCCAAACTCCAAAAACGGGCTCACAAAATTCTCGATCACCAAATCTGGTGTCGAAGCCTCTGTAATGCCCCATTCTCGGATCCTGGCACTCACGTGCCCGATTCTGATCCTGGGATCCTACAAGAAGGATTTTCAGTATGATTTTTTTTTTGTAATGGAGCATAACCACAAGTATACCCAAATCATAAAGGCAACATCATCATCACATATCCACTAATATAATCATTTGAATACAATACTGAAAGGGAAATACATATATCGAAATCAAAGCTTCAGAGGACAGCTACACGCTCCAAGCTCAACGCTGCTACACCCTAACGCCACCTGCACGCATCTATCGTGCATAAGCTTACAAAAGCTTAGAGGGTGGTGAAATTGTATGTACAAGATAAGTGCCAAGTATACCATAAAGCCCATAAATCATACATCATTGGAATAAGTGAAAATACTGACAAGATCATGAATCATACGATATCAGAGTAAGCGAAAATATACTGGTAAGTCCATGAGTGCTATCAGCTGTACCAAGGCTATGCGATGCAAAATATAATAAGACAATAACAGATGCTGAGGATGCAATGTAATATGCAAATCCTGACAAGCCACGAATACCATCAACTTCATATAGGCCATATAAGTGCAAAAACATAGTAACCCAAAATACTAAGTACTGTGGATGCAATGTAATATGCGGTGCGAATGAAATGATCATGCTAGAATGTGAAGTCAGGATGATAGTATGTAGTATCGCAGGTTATGGGGTCCACCACAAGGGACTTTTATCCAAACCAGTCCCATACCTAAATTTGGATAGTCCGACTCAATGTGGTAAACTCCTGATCTCAGGTTAGTTGCGCGCCCAACCGAAATCCTGGCCATGCAAAGGTACACGTAATAAATAGTTACACACTACCAGTCCAAGTGGATAGTGAATGCATGAATGAATGGATATGCAATTCCTGGCCACTAAGTCCACATATCAATATGGTTGTTCTCTGGGAAAATCACCAGGGTCTATTACACTCCACACCGACTGCCTCCTCCTTAACTGCATAACCTAGCGAGTGGAAGAGACCTCACTATCTACCTAGCTAGCAGTCTGCCAATACTTACTCAGCTCGTCGATAGCGGACCCATTTATGTGCTAGTCATACTCAGCCTAGCTTATAGCCCCCTCACTTGGGTAGATAAGGCCACACCCCCTTCCAACTGACCACGACACAGTGGAAGACGCGGCCTATTGGCATTCGGCACTCGGGCGCTCATGTTCCACTCAGTTTAGACGTTGGGGCACCTCTTAGTCTCGGAGATTCTGGGATTTTCACCTAAGGACATCTTAAGTGCCTACAGTGCTAGAACCAAGTTTTTTGATGTCCCATTTAGCCATCCAAGATGTGCCTGTGGAGGCCACGGCCCTGATGTCGCCAGGGCATATAATGATCAAGTCACATATATGCGAGATGTATGAGTCACATATCCAGTCATGTAGCAATCCTGCGCGTACGACGCGATAATGTGGGCACTCAGTCTCATAAACGAGTCCCATAAATAGTCTGCCCAATGGCGTATGCTATGATCAAACACATATCAGACATACATATGATGCGTATGGGCATGAATCATGGAGTTATACTAAACATTTTATATGGTGATGAACTATCCTCACAATGAAGATGGGCCTTGATGGCCTATACACAACAAGTATGGGCCTATTAATGGGCCCTAGGGAGAGTTATAATGCAGACATTTAACCAACATTATTCTTACAATGTGGATGTCAAACCAACATTGCTTCCAAGGCATAGCCCACTATAAATGTCATTACATAGCCGATGGTGGAATCACACAATGCAATAGGCCTTGTATACATCCCATTGGGCCTCGACCCTTGGGCCTTAAAGACATCAAATGGGCCTCAACCCACGGGCCCTAATACATCACAATAGGCCTTAACAATGGGCCTCATACACATCAAGGTCGGCCCGATAGGTGGATGGTGTGAATAAAGCACATACATCAATGGTGAGTCCCACGTCCCACATGTGGAAAGTGAGGATATAACATATATATCACATGTGCCCCACCGTCCCATATATCTGGATGGTGGAGATCAAATACATAAATCAGGGTGGGGTCCACTTGAACTTTGGATCTAACTTATTTTTAGTCTCAAGCCTGTAAGACAAGCTTACCAAAGGGTTAGAGGCTTGGGTGCAACACGCATCATGATAGGGTCCCATAGGGATGGACAACATAGATAAATCACATACCTCATGGTGGGGTCCACATGTGTGGCCCACCAGGTGGAAGGACGGTTGGATGAAACCATAGTGGGGCACATGACACTTGCTAACATGGGTCAACTGTGTAGCTGGTGCGTGATTGCCCAGCCAATTTGTTGCTTAATGTGGGTCCACACGTGTGGAATGTGTGAATATAATACATATATCAGTGGTCCCACGTGGGGCCCACCATAATATCTTCCATCCAGCCCGTTAATACGGTCACATAGACCTGGATAAGGAGGACAAACAATTTTCATAACAATCCAAAACTTCTGTGATGATCAAAAGGCTTTCAATGGCAGACACCCAATCTCACTGTTTCCTACAATGTGAGCCACCTGTGCTCCTAAAATGGCTGAATTTCAGAGGCCCCACCCTCCTCAAAAGGGACCACCAAATATATGGTGTGGATGTACGGCACCCATCATGGTGGGGCCCACGTATGGGACCCACGTCCTTGCCTCTAGCGTCCCAGCGTAGGACGCCCTGTGTGTCCTCAGGACGGTCAACAGCAGCAGGTGCTGCTACTGCTTTTGTTATTATTATTATTTTTTTAAATATAGTATTTCTGTGGCTTTTCAGAGGTAGGGCCCGCATCAGCTGAATCCAGTTCAGCCAATGGATTCCACAGTCCATAACAAATCCATTAAGCCTAATATTGGGCATGTTTTGGTGTATAGAAACATCGGAGTGAGTTTCAACGGTAGGAAATACTATTTTCTAGAAATGGCCCGCTAGATAATCGGATCGGCTCCATTTTTTGGCTCAACACCTAAAATGAGCTTAAGAAAGGAATGGGCAGCGTGGATTAAACTTTATACATCAAGGTGGGGCCTACACAAGTGGCCCACCCAAATACTTTGAAAATATAAGTATTTTTTAAAATTTTTGTACTAAGTGCACAACACGTCAGTGCACCCCTCATTGTGCTGCAACGGACGCTGGACAATTCAGATATAGGGCATATTTAAGGTGGGCCCCACCTACAGGCATGCTGCCTAAGTGGGCCACCAATGGTTGGATGGTGTAGATAAGGCACACATCAAGGTGGGGTACATCCAAGTGGGCCACATGGCCAGATCATCACACACAAAAATAAATAAATAAAAAGAGAGGGAGAGAGAGAGAGAGAGGAAGAGGGACATGTGATGATGGAGGGACCCCGACACTATGGGCCCTCCCTTACATTCAATCATACATCAACTGGGTCCCAATACATGTGGGCCCACCAAATTAAAGATCATGGAATGATCATGAGAGTCAAGGTGACCTCTAGATGTGGGCCCACCACATGTATTGGGACCCAGTTGATGTATGATTGAATGCAAGGGAGGGCCCATAGTGTCAGGGTCCCTCCATCATCACGTGTCCCTCTAGATCCTTTCTCCACCAAGATGTAAGGTCTAGATGACCTCTATCCATGCAAAGAAAATAACATCAGGATGGGATCCATGGAGAATGGCCCCATCATGGAATGATCATGAGAGTCAAGGTGGGCCATTGGCCACACCTAGGGTCCAAAGTGAGATCCATACCATCAATCAGTAGGCCTAACTTGGCCCTTCATCAAAACAAGAAATCTAGCCTATGGTAACACCCACCGTTTGATCTTCTTGGTCCAATGGAAAGCCGAGCTCCTTGTGTGTTACTTTGATGGTAGAAGATGAGAAATGAATGGCTGGGATGAAAGTTCTTAGGGTAGAAAGTGGGCCACACAAAACCACTTTCTCTCCTTAGAATGCATGGACATCCACCCTCTCCTCTTGCTTGGAATATGTGAATGAGAGAGAGAGAGAGAGAGAGAGAGAGAGAGAGGTGGTTGTAAGGGAGAGGTGATGGATATGAGGTAAGTGATGGATGTGAGGTAAGTGATGGGTGAGGTGAGAGACTTGTTGACTTTTGGGGTTTGCTTGACTTGTGGAGAAAGAAAGCATGGGTTGCTCTTGTACTTGACATGAGGTGGTTGATTGATTGATTTGAGTGATTGATTGATGGGACATGTTGTAGAGATTCTCTTGGGATTGCAAACGTGCGGTGTTTCTTCGAAATAAATGCGGGCACACATCTTCTAACCTGGGTATCGGGTTGGTGCACGAGTCGTGGCGTTGGAACCGAGGCGATGGTGCAGTCACAATGGTACAAGTCTCAGATTAAGCTGACTCAGATCTACGGGATACGACTTAGGGTCATTTGTAAACATCGATTATAGGTCACAAGTCACCGAAATTCGTTGGGAAGGATCGCGGGAGTCGACGGAACAGTACGGACTAGGATACGGGTCTTACATTTCTAAAGTAAATTTTTTTTTTTACATTCTACACATTATCTACAATGGTTTGATCTACATAGCCAGTTGAGGATTCCCTTAAAAAAAAATGAAAAACTATCCTCCAACCAGTCGTTCGATCCTTCAAGAAGAGGTTGGACCATTAACAGATTCCTCTACACGGCATACTAAGGACTTCTCTTAGTGCAAGAGGGGAATAATCCTAATGAGTCGTCCGACGCTTAAAGAAGAGGTCAAACCACTAATTAATGACACTACTCAAGTCACACAACCTACAAATAAGGGACCCCCTTTTAAGGAAAGTGCCCCCTAAAAGCGAATTGCTTGACCCTCTATAAGGGGATCATTGCAATTGGGCCTACCTGCTAACTAACGATAAACCGACCAGACAAGTCTACTTAGAAATTTCAAGCATAACGATCATTGCAACAAAAGATTCTTTTCATTAATAAAAAGAGATGGGGTACATATAAAAATGAAAAACACATAGAGTGGGAAGACGAAGAACGATCTTCAGGAAAGGTCTTCGGCCTTGGGCTCGATAGGAGCAGGGACCTTAACAACAGGAGCAGGAGTCTCGACAACCTCCTTAGCTAAATTGTCCATGTCGATACCTAGGTACTTCAGCTTGACCAACTCCTCACACCGAGTGTAGCCCATGTCAAAGTACTCTTTGAGCTCCTCAGCTCACTCCTTAGAAGCCTTGAAGTCTTCTTCGCATCCCAGGGATAGAAGCTTCGACCTCTGCCAACCGAGCTAAGGCCTCTGTAAGAGCAACCTCTACCCTTAGGTTCTCAGCCTCTAACCTCAGCTTCTTAATCTCCAAGGAGGAGAAGTGAAGTCCCATGTCCTCCAGCGTAGGTTGCCTCATAGCGCTCTCATGAAGGGCCTTGTCCAGCTGGGTCCTCAGGACCTTCCGGTCTTCCCCCAATACCCACGAAATCCCTTGCAGAGCTTTCGACTGGGCCACGACCGCATCCCTATCACTCGCGATGATCTTGAACAACATCTCGGAAGGTCAGATGAGTAGCCAGAAGAGCAGGAGCCACCTGAAAACAAAGACAAAATCAAGAAACTATGGAAAAAAGAGACAAATAGTCGAGGAACAATTCAGAAACCTACCTTCAGAAGGGAGATCGACACCTCCCGTAACACATTTATCAGATGAAGGGTCGACAATGCGATAATGTCACCCTCATCCACAAAACAAGATGCCCATTCAGCAAGCTTCACCAAAGGGCCCAGTTTGGAAGTCGACTCATTGCCCTCGGCCCCATGAGTAGGAAGAGCTCTAGTGTCAAGAGCGGAATGAGCTCCTCCCTCGGCCCCATGGGCAGCAGAAGCTACCCCCTTAGCTTCATGAGCGATAGCCACTCTCTCAACCCCATGGGCAGAAGGCCCCCCTTGATGATCACACTTTGGCTTGGGGACGACAACAACGGGAGTAGGAGTCTCAGCGACCTCCTCGGGGGCAACAACAACAACAATAGAGGCCTCCTCGCTTGTGGTAACCCTAAGCTGCTCAGCAAGGGTCGGGATCCTAGGAGGAGGATTGGCCACGACCCCGCCAGGTGCCTTGCCCTGACAAGGAGCCCCCTCTTTCACTACCCTCCTAAGCCACTCCACCTCGGTCAAGGGAAGTAGTTTCATCTTCTTCGAAGGGTGGGGATTGCCGAACATGTTTGCAGGAGCTGAGAAAAAGTTTAAAAAAAGAATGAAGGGATTCAAGAAATGAAAGGGAAACTTGACCAAGTATATCATACCTGATTGCCTGGGAGCAACCTTGGAGATACTGTCCTAGAAGAGAGACTGAGGAGTGATCAGCTTCTTCCAACTCCTTTGGCTAGGCTTTAACAACCTCAAATGAGCAACACGTGGAAGCTGAGATGGGGAGAGCTCAGGCTATATACGAGGAAAGCTCGCTGCTTAAAAAAGGGGAGATTAACACATGCACAAATTATGGCCGACCCAGTTCGATTCAATAATTCCTAACTTGGAATCATAAATTTGGCAGGGACACCAATTGTCGGGTCTACCCACTCCCCCGACACAAAGAACCACTTATCTTTCCACCCTTTATTGGAAGAAGGGTTGTCGGTGATGAGAGCCTTGCCAGTGATGAGAGCCTGTCCTTAATTAACCCAAGCAGAGAAGTAATACCATCCCAGGTTCGCAAAATTAACTTTCACTCTATACAAGTATAAGAACTCATCCACAAACAACTCAGGTTGATCGAGTTGCTTCCAGAGAATACAGGTCCTGATTAGTGCCCTCCAGGCATTTGGGATTAATTGACCAGTGGCCAGCCTCAGAGTGGCGATGACCCTATAAACTACAAAATGTAAGGGTAGCTGGAGATGACATTGTAAAGCTACAATGTAAACAGCCAGCTCACCCTCGTGAGGCTAACATGACACCTCCCCCACCACAGGTACCTGAATTACCATGTACTTGGGGATCTGATAATCCCTCCTTACCTAGGCCAGGTCGACACTCATCATGGTAAACTCGAAGACATCGACCTCTGGGGACTCAACCGTTGAGCCTTCTCGTCTTGACCGAGCTCTCTCCTCACTGATCCCTTGGAAGTCCATCTCTTCGCCTCCCGATGTCGAAGAGGAAGGAACAGGCCTGTTCATCCAGGTATCCTCGAGGGTATAGTAGGAGTCATTGTGGAAAGCTCTCGACACCGACCACTGACCAGACATGCTCGACAACCCAAAAAAGCCAAAGCAGAAAAAGAAATGCAATACGAGTCGGAGAAGGGAAAGTAGCGGGAAAAATGGAAAATAAAGGAATTTTTAACGAAAATCGCTTAGTCCGATGGAGAGAAAAATAACAAAGTAAAATAAGAAGTCAAGTATTCCTTCCCCTCTTTATACTCATGCCCAGCTCAGCGCATTTATGACTAGCAATCAATGCTCCAGCTCGAGAAGCTGCAGCGTCACACACGAACACCCCCCGCAAACCATGTGGCGAGCTCCTTGATTCATGAATGAGCTCACTCACACTGCCTATAAGATACTTGACCATCATTGCCTAATCCACTTCAGTTCTCATGCTCACCGCCTCCATCATTTGTCATGACGACAAGATGGTCTGACCCCTCGATCTTCGTACCTACTCAACACCACTCATAAATCAGTTCACAATAACTTGCTTCTTGAGCATCTGAAAATGCTCCAAGGCAAGGGGGCTGCTATTATGGGTAAAAATGGATTGACCAGGCTAACTTAAGATGAGAGCATGTCTTTCATCAAGAGGCTTGTTAAGCCGTGATCCACTCAACCTCAAAGTCAACCTGGATTCAACCAGCCTTGACTATAGCCTCAGTTCAGACAGACCGCGACTTTGACCTCGGCCTACCCGACCTCGATCTCGGTCCACCCGACCTTGACCTCATTTTGTCCAACCTCGACCTCGACCCCGACTTCAACCGTTTGAGTTCGAGCTCAAGCTCGGCCTTAGGCATGGTCCTAGTTGATCGACCATCGCCTGGGAATCTACTAGAAGATCCTCCCCTTGATCTTCACCGAGAATTTTGGAGGAACAATTGCGCATCCTCAAAATCAGAATCCTAGTATGAGACGGTATTGAGTGGCGGATTCATTACCATATCCAACACCGCCATCAAGGAAACTATATATATGTGCCCCTCCTACAGAGAAAGGTATGCACAATCTCTAGCCTAAAACCTCATTTATAACCAGACCAAGATTCTTTATCTGACTTAAGCATCCTTTGTCCGTTCTTTGTGTAGCTGCTTGAAGGTCCAAGTAAGGCTAACCAGATTTCTGCATTAACAAGAAGTATCACCCACCTTATCATCCTAATATGCCACCATTCCCTACTTCCACTCAACTGTTGGCAACCATAATAAAAAATCCTCAAGCCATTAGCGGTCAACCAATCATCTACGTTGTTCGATCCGACGTAGGTGGAAATCACTTACTTGTACATATGTTTATATTGATTCAATTGCTTATGCGTTCATTAACTCCTTTCTTTTTTTTCTCACAATTACTCAGGAGTTGCTGTCAACTATCAAAGGAATGGTCATGACCCAACAACAACATCAATCACGTATACCAGCAATCCCATTATTTGGAATTCCTCCAGCAACCATGACAGCTGCAGTAGTAGTAACTCCAATGGTTTTAAGGGTCCCTGATCCTATAATTATAGAGGTTGTCACCCTCGACTTAGAGATGACAGTCAGTGCAGAGTGCATCCATTCCAACAGTCCACTCGAAGTCAGCAATATTCATGGCGACTCGGAGTGTACGATGCAAAATGTCTCCAGCCCTGCAATAGTTATTCAGAGCTTGGTCACGGAGCCTCCCTCTCAATCCCTCGCTGTAACGTTCACTTCTTCATTACTACTTCTTCCGCCACCTGCGATATCAAGAAGACTCTAGCTTTAATTGAGTTTGAGGTTGCGGCTACAATAGAGATGGTCAAGAATGAGAGAGCTGCGATCCGAGAAACAAAAATTGCAGGCGCTTCAATTGAGATGACTGAACCAGCTTTGGCCAAGATTACTGAGTTGAATGCGGTTAAGACCGAAGAACCTGTTGCCACTTCAGTTAAGACCGTCAAAACAGTTCCAACTAATGTTGTAGATTCTACCGCAGTTGAAGTTGTTGGGATAGTTTTAGCTGATATTGCTGATGAGACAATTATGGTCGAGATGGACGAACCCAACTCTCATTCGCCAACTTCTCCAGTATTTACATCTGCCGGTGTTACTCCTGCCCTCAACAGTAGAGGTCTCCCTCCCGTAGATGATATCATTTCTTCATTTGGGAGAGCCTTTACTAGAGAGGCGACTGCAATCGAGTCTCCCTCTCCTTCAAGTAATCTACAGGATGTAAATATCGAACTTCATAAACTTTTGTAAAAGGGGTTAATAGGGTCTTTTAACAATGAGTCAGTTGACAAGCTTGACCGATTAATTGAATCATATCGTGTCTTCTCTTGGTCTGATCCTACACTAGTTGCCAAGGTATTAGGTATTTGCTCTCCAAGAACTCTAAGGGCTGCTAAAGACATGCCATCATGCTGGCCTTGTTGTCGATCGCCTTGAGGTTAAACAAGTTGTGGCCAAGTCCAAAGGACTTTTACACATACCCTTGCCTAGAAACTTCTGCACATAGCCTCGCCTTCAGGTGAAAACTTCCAAGGCTGAGTTGGAGAATTTGGAAGTCAATATCACATCTAGAGGTAAAGTTAATCATGTGGAAGCGGAAGTTCACAGGGAAGCATGCAGAATACCTGAAGGATGAAGGGGAAGTTCTTGAACTAGTTGCTGCTGTGCACTCTCAGATATAAGACATCGATAGGCTTTCTTGGTCAACAACTAGGAAGGAAGCATCACTGCAGACCACAAAGGATTGACTGGGAATGGCCAAAGAATCATTACAACATTTCCTATTATTTGAATTTTGAATGTAATCACCTCTTTTTATATATAAACGGCCGTTGAGCCCTTTTTACGTCTCATCATCCATTTAATTTCTCGTTCTTGTCATTTGTAACTGACTATTGATTAGTCCCTACAAATTGGTAAGATGTGGGTTGCTTCTAGACTTTATGCTCCAACACCCCATGTCCCTAACAAACAGGAAGATGTGCTGTTATCATCGGCACAATCATGTCAGATCGTGGGCATCAAGAGCATCTATTTAAACATCATTCAATAACTTCAATTTCACATTATCACTCCTTTATTCCCTCACCATGGCTTCTGGCCCTTCCACACTTATCGCAAGTGCCGAATCCTATTTGAAAGAAATTTTTGAGTGGGGCTTGCAGGAATTTGCATTCCAGCCTACTATTCGACACCAACGGTTTCACAATAGAGGCTTCTTCAATGGCCAAATCAAATGCTACGCTAAGAAATCTCATCCATAAACTGAGGCATTTATATGCCATGGGAGATCGGTGCTATGAGCTGACCTTTGCCAAATGAGTAAATTTAGAATATCTCCACCAGCAGGCTGCGACCGAAGAAGATTCTGCCAAAATGGGCGGCAAACAAGAACTAGCTTGGTACAAGCAATTGCAGTGTGTCCAAATACACCAATTTAACCAAACCATGCTAGGGATACTGCAATCTTATCATGCTGGGCTGATGGAAGAATTGGAGGAACGAGATTCTACCTACTTTACCAGGGAAATGAATGTCCCAGATGACCTCGCATTCATGGACGAGCAAATCATTCTATACTAGGCACAGTCGAAGGCAAGTTTTAATGTTAGGAAGGCGGCTAAGGGCGTAGTTTCTTTGGCTGCCCTTTGTGTCGACCAACTGTTACATCTCTTGCCACTTGTGATTACAGAAGGGGCTAGTTGGGCTCCCTCCAAATAAAAAGATTGAAACAGAGATGCATGCTCTTCGCGACGAGTTCGAGAAGATGAAGATTTAGACTAATCAACTGCTCTTAAGCTCCTTATTTCTATTTTCCCTATGTAGTAATGCAGTCGAACATACTTTATTTCAGCCATACTGTCTAGTTTAGATAGCAGCTTTAACAGTTGGCTTGTCCCTTGCATTCCAGCATGCACATCCAGTTCTTAGCCATTTTTCTCATATGCACCATACCTTGGCCATGCTGGTAACATTTCATCTTTCCAGGAAAATCGCATTTATTTCACTGCATTCTTGTGATCAAGAGAATGGTTCGTTCAGCCTCGAATGACCAACCGTTACATTACATCCCATGCACAATAACTACTGTATTTCCACTCTATAAAAGCAACCCTTAGGCTTTAATTACACCACAAACCAACTCGAACTAGAATCCCTATCGTAGCAACTTCATTGCTCATGGACTTCTTTGATCTTTCAATCAAAATCATGGAGGAGATATTTGAAGAAGGCACCAAGTCCTTCTCGCGCTGCTCTTTTCTGGGTGATCCTTTCCCTTTCCTTAGGGACGTTGATGAGCTTTTTGAATATCAATGGCCTCCCCAGGAAATTTTGAAGATTATCTTAGACTCCGGCAACTTGGAGATAATTTCTCTGAGGCAAATAGAAAGATTGAGAGGTGCTTGGCCACTCTATCATGTCTGTCAACCCTTGGTGCTAAGTGCGGGGCCTTGCCAGCCCATTCTGAAGTAGCTTAGAAGAATAGGCTACATTGGACTTGTGAGCATGATTTTAACTGGAAGATGTTGCGAACATTGAAGCATGTATGCAACAATCTCTATGTCGACTTAGCCAAGACCAATCAGCTCTACCCAGGTCAGGATCGGCCTGAAAACCCTGAGTTAGTCGAGTTCATTAAGTCTCAGTTAACTCTTTATCGGGCTTGTGTTGAATCAAGCGAGGCCGAAAAGAGAGTGGCCGAGTTGGAGCAGGTCGCCATCGACCATCACTTTGCATACATTGAGTGCACTTCTGCAGAGCTCGTGAGCCAACATGCTTCATGGACCGAGAGGTGTAATGTGGTGAAGGAGGCGAGAGCTAAGGCCACTAAAGCATTTTAAAACCTCAAGTTGGCCCACCTATCACTCTCATCCTGCTCCTCTTCTTCATCTCGTATGTTCTTCTTCTTCTTTGCAATCATCTTGTAACTAATGGGCTCTTACCATAGAGCTTTTATTTGATCAAACTATCTATTGTAATCAACAGACCCTTATTTTAAGGCTTTATTTGAATAAAATATCTATTTTACTCACTTGGTTTGGTTTGATTCCTAATGACTTCCCATAACAATAAGAAACACAGTTTTAAGAAACGACTATTTATAGGAGCTCTTGCAATGTTATTGAAAAGGGCGAGCTCTCAGTCCTGGAGGGAGGGGGGGGGGGTGAATAGGACTATGCCAACTAAAAATAAAATGAGAAAAATAAATGCAAATAGCTGAAATAAATACCAACCTTAAATGCACTAGTCTTGAGAGGTTGATAAAAACGTTGTTTTAAGGACAACCTTACACCAAAAACCAAGGTTTATGGTAGGACAACCTGATTTCTAGAACTTTGGTAAGTATCAAAAATTCAAACCAATATAGAGGCAAAAGAAACAAATCTAGCCATTACAACGTTCACCACAAGTACATAAAAGAGATAGAGCATTCACACACAAATATCAAATACAACATCCACCACAACTCTAAGAATTATAGTGGTTCGGTGTGTACACTAACTATTCGCAAACAGCCACACCTACTCCATTCCCAATATCCACAACCCACGTGGTATTAGCTTTCATTATGAAAGAAGTTTTTCCAAGGTTCACCTTAAAACCTTTACAGATGTGTTTTTTAATTGGGCTTACACAATAAAAAAACCCCACATTGAGATTTTCTTGGCTGATCTCAGTCAAAACTAAAAATGAGATTTTTCTAGCTGAATCTCTCAAACCAAATATAGAAAATTGTAAAAATACTTATGTGAAGATTCTTCTTCGATGTAGCCGGTAAAACCGCTTCTTTGTAGATGTAAATGTTCAATGTTCTATCTCATAAATCTAAGGGTTCTAGGTCTAGATGAATTTTAAATTAAATCCAACCTTTGGCTACTTAGATTCAATTTCTTGGATCTCAAAAAGGGTTAAAGCACAATTCCCTTTTTACCAAATAAGATTGAATAACAAGAGATCAAGAAATTTAAAACCAAAAAGCTATATAAAAGAATCTTAAATGCCGTATAATAGCTTCACAATAGCAGGGACTTAGTTCTCAGAGAGGTGGCTTGAATTGGCTTGAAATGAATGAAAAAATCTGAAAAAAGTCCTCTATTTATAGGCTATAATTTGGTTTCCTCGACTAGTCCTGGCAGTAACCAATTTTTAAAATTTCTGGTGCGATCGGATAAATTCGTCACTCGACTGGTCAAGTGGGTAAAAATCTCCTTGATAGAGTTCGAGTCGAGCCCTGTTCGACTGGTCGAGCTAGTCTACACAACCAGTTGAGCAGGGTGCTTGACTGGTTGAAGAACCACCAGAGTTATCCAAAAATTCAAATAAATTTCTGGACTGGTCGAGCTAGTGCCTGGACTAGTCGAATCATGACTAGGACTAGTCGAAGTAAAGCCTAAAATAAGTACATTGACCCAATTTAAATATGCAACATTAATGACCTAAGCCCAAGCTCTTTCTAGGGTCATGTATACCTTAAATGTGAGCATAGAACTTGTAACATTGGTCGCTTTGGTAGATAGTATACTTGAGGTACTTTGAAGCTTTATCTTGTACACTTTGAAGCTTGAAACTTGTGTACTGGATCTTGAGCTTGTAAACTTGAACTTGAGCTTGTGTACTTGATCATGTAGTGCACTTGGACTTGAACTAGTATTTGAAGTTGCACTTACACTCGGTCTTGTGTATGAACTTGATTTTGTATTTGCAGTTGAACATGCACTTTGATTTGAAGTAGTAGTAGCACTTTGATGTTGATGTAGATGACTTGAAACTCATCTTTGAATGAAGGTGAACTTTTCATCTATTGAACTTGAAGGTGAACTTTCCATCTATCAAACAAGTTAATCACTCTCAAGTGGTTTGTCACTACAAAATTTGACAACACAGGGTGTTAGATGTAAAACATAGTACTTACAATCTCTCCCTTTGTCAAATTTGTGACAAAACTAATTTAGAGAATCAACCTATTCAATATACAGATTCACAACCAAATCAATCTTTCAAAAAGACTTCAAAACTCCCCCTCAATCTACTCCCCCTTAATATGAGCTTGGTGACTTGTAGAGACCTATATTAACAAATACATTTTCTAAAATATATATATACATATATGCATCTCTCTACATCATTCACATGCACCAAACATATCCACATGCACAAAACATTATCCACATTTTACAAATTCTCCCCCATTTTATCACAATATGATAAAGGAAAACATATAGAATAAAGCGTAAGCATGATAGGATATATGAAAAGGATATATAGAAAGAGAATAAGAGTGTAGAAGATTACACCATAAATCATGAAAGCATCAACATCTAACAGTTATACATGTGTTGGTATTAAATAGTTAACGAGTGAAAATGAGAATTAATCCTTACTACAAGTCCAAAATCAAAATATCAAATAAAGCATACTAATTAGAGCTAGAGGAAGAAGGAGGTGGGATGGATGGATCAATCTGATGTAGTCCCTTAGTAATGTGTCTTACATACTTACGCATATATTTCATTTGACTCTCTTGGGATATGTTCAATCCATCCACCTTCTCTTCTAAGGCTCGAAGGCGCTCATCAAAATCAGAAGACTGAAAATTAGGATCAGCTTCTACGTCATCTGTTTCTAATTCATCAAAGATGTCATCCATATTGGCGTCAGTTGGCAACGCATCTT
Source organism: Magnolia sinica (assembly GCF_029962835.1). Taxonomy (NCBI): domain Eukaryota; kingdom Viridiplantae; phylum Streptophyta; class Magnoliopsida; order Magnoliales; family Magnoliaceae; genus Magnolia; species Magnolia sinica. Next base: position 101,263,662 of record NC_080574.1, on the reverse strand, counting down.
CCTCTCCAACTTCTTCCCTAACTTCCTCAGCCTCTCCATCTCTTTGACCAAGTGCTAACTTCAAATTCATCTGATTGATATTTGAATTATTGAATGGAAGATGTGAAGTTTGAGCTTCACCAGGTGGCATGACCACACAGCAGTGCAAGGCAAGTGTAGTCATCAAATAAGTAAAAGGAATATCGCTATGACTAGGGTGAAGTAGAAATTGGATAATGATATAACATATTAAAGAAGGAAGACACACAGGAATACCAGACACAACTGAATGAAGGATACGAACCATAAAAGAAGTCAGTTCTACCTTGTTTCCAGATATAAGATAGACATTGGAAATAAAGATACGATGCAACACTCTGTATCTGGGCAACATTTGGTTGGCCCTAAGTGCATTCATGAAATTCCATTTTGAGTCCATGTTGCACAAATTTCTAGCTAAAGATCGTTTTTCTGACTCATTCAATTTTTCAGCCAATGTCGGAATAGGAATGCCTTCATCATGCACTTGGACATCTAACAAACCAGAAATTAAGTGATGATCTACTTTATATGAACCTTCTCTAAACATTATAGTGAAGTTCAAATCTTCAATAGAAACATCTGTAAATGCTATCTTGTGTAGCTCCTAGGATTGTCAAATTTTGTAGTGCCAAAACCTCTTGGAATCTGTATCTTGTGTAGATCAACTTTATATCACCCTTGCCTACATTCAAGTACAAGTTCAAGAGTTCAAATTCAAGTTCAAGCAGCTCAAGTAAAAGATTTAGAAGTTCATGAACAGGAAGTTCAAGTACTAGATCAAGTTTTCAAGTTTCAAATATATTATGCATTACTCAAGTTGAAACTCAAGTCTCAAGTTCAAGCTCATCTTCGTATATACAATGACAAGCTTGAAAGTACTTCAAGATGACAAGCTTCAAGTACTTCATGATAATCTATCTACCGAAGCGAACAATGTTTCAATGTTCAAATTTCACCTGTAAGGTATGAAGGACCCTAGATTGACCATAGTTTAGGTCATACTGATTGCATACTTATTTTGGGTCATTATATAATTTTATAGGCTTATTCTCGACTAGTCTTAGCCTATGTTTGACTAATCCAAGTACTGGCTCAACCAGTATAAGAATTTTCTTGACCAATCTAAGGTTTGTTGTGATTTTTTAGAATTTCAGTTAGACCCTCGACCAGTCCTAGAGACTGCTCGACCAGTCGAGTGAACAATACTCGATTAGTCGAGCAGGCTCAACTCAAAGTCCAACAACCATTTTGGGTCCCCCTCGACCAGTCGAGTAAGCCACTCAACCGGTCGAGGATTGATCTTATCTTATCGTGCCTGAAATTTTGAATTCTTGTTGGTCCTTCGACCAGTCGAGCTGACCTCTGGGCCAATCGAGTGAACAATATTTTTGCCTATAAATTGAGGACAATTTTCAGAGTTTTTCATTCCATTCCAATATATTCAAGTCACTACTCTGAAAAAACTTGTCCCCACATTTGAGAAGCAAATTGGTTAGTATTTAAGATTCTTTTAATGCTTCTTTGTATTTGATTTTGTGATCTTTATTCAATTTTAATTTGTTTTAAAAGGGAATATTGATTTTACCCTTTTTGAGATCAAAATCAAATTAAGTGAGCCTAGGTCAATTTAATCTAAAAATCATTTAGATATAAGAACCCTTTCATATGTGAGTTTGTACATTGAACATCTACATCAAATTGGTTCAACCGGGCTTCATCAAAAGAAAAATCTTCAGATAAGTACATTTTAATTTTCTGTATTTGGTTTGTAAGATTGCCAGGAAATCTTTCATTTTTGGTTTGTCTGAGGTGATCTAAAAAATCTCCGAGCGTGGGGTTTTTGAATTGTGTAAGCCCACTTGAAAGACACAATTGTGAAGGTTTTAGGTGAACCTTGGAAAACTTATTTCATAATGAAAGCCAATATTTTGAGGGAGAGGATATTGGGAGTGGAGTAGTTGTGTGACTATTTTTTAACAGTTAGTGTACACACAAGCGAACCACTATAATTGCTGGTGTTGTGGTGGATGGTTAAATGTGGCTGAGTGATTGAATGTTGTAATTTATTTTTCAGCATTTGTGGTGAATGATTGTAATTTACTTTTTGCACATGTGATGAATGTTATAATAGCAGTAGAAATTTATTTCTATTTTATTCTTTATTCCTCTGTATTTGTTTGGGATTTTGATAGACAGACCGTTCTAGTAATCAGGTTGTCCTACTATAAGCCATTGGTTTTTGGTGTAAGGTTGTCCTTAAAATAACATTTGTATCAACCTCTCAATACTTGTACATTTGAGGTTGCTATTCATTTTTGCTATTTGAATTGATGAGTGTTATCAATGTTTATTTCTTTCTTATTCCACATTAAATTTTTTAATTTGGCATAGTCCTATTTACCCCCCCCTCTAGGACTCTTTGCTCGACCTTTTCAAGTGGTATCAAAGCCTAATAGCTCGTTTTATTTTTATTTGGATTAATTTCCTGAGCTAATCGATCTGAGCTTTTTAAGATGTTAAATTTTGATAGCCTTTTAGTCACTAGGCCTCTACCATTTGATGGATCCAATTATGCCTATTGGAAAGCCAGAGTGAGGATTTTCTTAAAATCCATGGATGAGAGAGTGTGATAATCCACAGTGACCAATTGGACCCCTCCTACCATTGAAGTGACTGGTATTGATGGATTTATAACTGCAAAAGTTACACCTTATGTTACTTGGACCAATCTTCACAAAAGTGAAAGTAGTACCAATGCAAAGGCTCTAAATGCAATTACTTGCGCACTATCATTGGATGAATTCAAGAGAATTATATCCTGTGATACTACAAAGCAAGCCTGGGATATTTTGGAAATGACACACGAGGGTACAACAATTGTCAAGAAATCTAAAGTCCAAATCCTCACAACCAAATTTGAGGAAATACGTATGGAAGAAAGTGAAACTTTCATGGACTTCTATATAAGATTGAATAACATTGTCAACTCTATGTGGGGTCTTGGTGATAGGATCCCAGAAAGTAAAGTCTATGCAAAGATACTGTGCTTATTACCTGAATGGCTTAATTTAAAAGTCACCGCAATCCAGGAACTTCGTGATACGGATAATATGAAGGTAGAAGAGTTAGTTGGGTCTCTTCAAACCTATGAGTTAAATTTTAAGGCACCCAAAGGTAATTCAATCGCCCTCAAGTCTTCTAAAATTATTTCTCATGAAAATAGTAATGATTCTGATTTAGATGATATGACTCTTTTAGCTAAAAAGTTTTACAAGATTTTCAAAAGTAAAAAGAGAGTTGATTTACAAAAACCTATTAAAAAGAAAAAACTTAGATCTAAAAATTGAAAATCTTTAAAAGATAGTCAATGCCACAACTGCCATGAATATGGGCATCTAGCAAACAAATGTCCTAAGAAGGACAAGTCTAAAAAGAAAGGTATGTTGGCTACATGAGATGATTCTTCCTGCTCTGATGTCTCTTCTGAGTCAAAAGATTTTGAAATCGAGTCGGGTAATGATGTTAAAGCCCTAATGACTCTAGCCAAGTTCACTTTCTCAGATAATGATGATTCAACTAGTGAAGAAAATTTGAATAGTGACAATGAAAATGAAGAAGACCTTCAAGATGCTTATAATGCCCTATACAGGGAAAGTTGCAAAATTATTGTAAAGTTAAAACTTCAAAAAGAAAAGTTTTTAAAACTAGAAGAGAATTTTGATAATCTAGTCTTAAGAAAATCATGCTTTTCAGATTGCTTTGAGAAAACTAAGTGTGACTTAGATTTCAAAACGTCCCAAGTTGAAAATTTAAAATCTAAAAATGAAAAGCTAAAACTAGAAGTCTCTTCGCTTTTGAGTTTGAAGGACACATGGAGGTATGCCCAAGGCAATCCTAAATTAGAAAAACTTTTATCCGGATCCAGAAAATGTGGTGATCGATCTGGATCGGGCTATGATAAAAGTATTCCTCCCAAATATAAGAATACTCTACCTAAATTTGTTAAAGGGGAGTCTTCTAACTCAAAAGGGAAAAGTCTGAATCAAAATAATTCTAAAAATTCTAAAACTTTTCAGACTTTTAAATATAAAAGCAATCATATCAACTATAGAAATTAGAATCGTAACCCTTTGGCTGAAAAAATTGTTGACTTACTTAAGGAGCTCTTAAAATCTAACTCAGTGGGTAGGACTTATAACAACTATAAACATAAGAAGATCAACTATACTCCTAAACCCAAAATAGTAATGAAATGGGTCCCTAAGGTTACTTGTTTGGTTGCCCACACCACTTTCAAAGCTTCGAGCTATTCAAAGTGGTACCTAGATAGTGGTTGCTCTAGACATATGACAGGTAACAAAGGTCTGTTCACCAGTCTTAAAGACATGACTGATGGTTCAATCACATTCGGTGATGGTAGCAATTGCAAAATTGTTGGCCAGGGTACAGTTCAACTCTTTAACCTCCCTCTATTTGAGAATATTTTATATGTAGAAGGTTTAAAACATAATCTATTAAGCATCTCTCAAATATGTGATAATAATCATAGTATAAAATTTATCAACCAAGGGTGTGAAATATTAAATAAGAATGGTTAAGTAATATTAACTGGTTGCAGAACTTCTGAGAACTGCTACATTGTTTGTGATTCAAGCTCATCTACACTATAGTGCCACATGGTCCAAACCGATGAGACTGAATTATGGCATAAGTATCTAAGACATGTACATTACCGCAACTTGTACAGATTGAGCAAAAGAGAGTTGATAAGAGGTCTACCCAAAGTAAAGAAAGTGGATAAAATATGTGGTGAGTGGCAGATTGGTAAACAAACTAGGAGTGCTCATAAAAAAGTGAACTCCAAAGCCACATCAAAACCACTCGAACTTCTCCACATGGATCTTATTGGACCAACTAGAACGGAGCGTTGAGGTGGCAAGAAGTATATTCTGGTGATTATTGATGACTTTACTATGTATACTTGGGTAGTCTTCTTGAGAGAGAAATCAGAAACTCTCTATGAAGTTAAAAAGGGTACTTAAGCGTATCCAAACTAAAAAAGAATCACAAATCACTAAGATCCGTAGTGATCATGGTTCTGAGTTTGAAAATAGCAGTTTTGAAAACTTTTACAATAATCAGGGAATATCACATGAATATTCTGCGCCTAAAACACCACAACAAAATGGTGTGGTGGAAATGAAAAATAGAATGTTTCAAGAAATGGCAAATATAATATTAAATAGTATGAAGCTTCTTAAAAATCTTTGGACTAAAGCCATAAATACTGCTTGTTATATAATTAACCGCGTTTATACTAGAAAATCAAACAGTAAAATGGCTCATGAAATGTGGTTTGATAAGAAGCAGCAAGTGCTATATTTTACGTGATCGAGAAAATCTGGGTAAATTTGACACCTAAAGTGATGAAGGGATATTTTTAGGGTATGCTCTAAATAGTCAAGCGTATCGGGTTCTTAACAAGAGGACTGGTGTGATTCAAGAGTCCATTAATGTGGTTATAGATGATCACTTGAATACACCTGTCTCAAGTTCTGAAAATGATGAAGTCTTTTTATTTGATAAACCAGACTCTTCATCTAGTCAAAATAACACTGAACTGAGGACAGTTAAAGATCATCCATCTAATCAAATCGTTGTAAACCCTCTCACTGGTGTGCACACTCATAAACAATTTGAAGATATGTGAAATACGTGTGCTTCATATCTCATATAGAACCGGCTAACGTAAAAGAAGCTCTTATTGACAAAGACTGGATTGTAGCATTGCAAGAAGAGCTCAATCAGTTTGTTAGAAATGATATTTGGTACTTAGTTCCAAGACCAAAAGATAAACACATTATTGGAATAAAATGAATTTTCAAAAATGAGTTTGATGAACATGGTAATATTATTAGAAACAAGGCCAGGCTGGTTGTATAAGGGTACACTCAAATTGAAGGCGTTGATTATGATGAGACCTTTGCCCCAGTAACTCGTTTTGAATCAATCAGATTATTTATATCCATTGCGTGCTTTAGAAAATTCAAAATATACCAAATGGATGTAAAGAGTCCATTCTTAAACGGCGATTTGCATGAAGAAGTGTATGTTGAACAACCAATGGATTTTGAAGACCTTAAGCATGCTAATCCTTTATATCGCCTGAAAAAGGCACTTTATGGTTTGAAACAAGCTCCCAGGGCATGGAACGAAAAGTTGACTAAGTTTCTACGAAGTCATAACTTTGTGATGGGGAGTGTTGATAACACATTGTTTGTAAAGAAACATAATGATCACATTCTAATAGTGCAAATCTATGTTGATGACATTATCTATGGATCTACCTGTGCTAACATGACTATTGAGTTTGCAGATCTTATGAAATATAAATTTGAAATGAGCATGGTTGGAGAACTAAACTATTACCTAGGGTTGCAAGTCAAATAGCTCCCTGATGGTTTCTTTATCTTTCAAACCAAATATGCTCTGAACTTAGTTAAAAAGTTCAAATTTGAGAGTGGAAAAAATTTTGATACTCCAATAAGTACTACTTTAAAACTCCCTATGGATTCAATAGGTAAGAGTGTGGATCCTAAGTTATACCGCATTATGATAGGTAGTTTACTTTATTTAATTGTGAGCTGACCTAATATTACTTTTAGCGTAGGAATTTATGCTAGATATCAGTCGGACCCTAAAGAGTCACATTTGATTGCTGTTAAGCACATTTTGCAATATGTCACTAGTTCAGCTAATCTTGGTCTCTGGTATCCACATGAAACTAGTGTGCAATTAGCTGGTTACACAGATGTTGATTGGGCTAGTAATATTGATGATCATAAATCGACCAGCGGTGGTTGTTTCTACATTGGAAACTGTTTGGTTTCTTGGTTAAGTAAGAAACAAAGTTCCGTATCACTCTCCACAGTTGAGGTTGAATATATTACTGCTAGTAATGCATGCACTCAGCTTGTGTGGATGAAGAGAATGCTAAGCGATTGCGGAATTGTGCAAGAATCCATGGTTTTATATTATGATAATTCAAGTGCAATTAATATATCTAGAAATCCAATTCAACATTCATGAACCAAGCATATTGATATTAGATATCATTATATTCGTGAACTGGTGGAAGACAAGATAATTTCATTGGAATATATTCAGATCGAGAATCAACTTGCAAACATATTCACAAAACCACTTGACAAAAATAGGTTTGCAAAATTGAAATTTGATCTTGGTATGTACGATATGAACTGATGATTTGTGTCTATTTATATCATAATGTATATATTTATTATTTTAAAATTTTTAAAATTCAAATAAGATGCAAAATTGCACATTTTCAGTGGTGCACGACCAGTCGAGTACACGCTTAACTAGTCGTGGCCCGACCGGTCGAGTATGTACTCGACTAGTCGTGAATCTCAGGTTTGGCCTCTTATTTTGGAAAAATCACTTTTTTCTTTATTTAGTTCTTCTTCTCCAACAAGGCCTACCACAACCGGTCGAACCCATCTTTGATTCCTCCATGGTTAGTGCATTATTTTCAATTTCCATGTAGATTCAAGTCCTTTGCACTTCCTTTTCTTTGTTTGTATGGTTTATTTCAAGCTTTATGATTGTTTTATGGGTTTTCTATTAAAAATTTGATGTACTAGAAACCCTTCTTACCTCTTTTGCAATCTTTGTATTCCTTGCAATGGAGAGTAAAAGCAAGAAGAAAGTATCTTGTGGTCCCTCTTCTTCTTGTTCAGCTCCTATCATGGTGCACCATCCTTGGTCATCTAAGGAAGATCCTGAGTATGTGCGGGATATTCACTTATGTAACGTGATAGTAGAATGGACTGTTAACATTGATTATTTAGCACCTTTTGGTATCCTTCCTCTTCTTCAATCTGTAGGATGGGATAACATTTTACTTTGGGGCGGACCGGCATTCCGTTCTATTTCGTAAGCCATGTATGCTTGTATTACTGACTTCTCTACTGAGAATCTTACGTTTACAATTTCTACTAGAGAAGGTCCAATTGATGTGAACCGTCACCTCATTTCTTGATTAATGGATATTCCAGTCAATGATGATGGTATTCCCATCAATACCCATGTAGCAAAATCATCTAAATCTGAGAAGTGAATGCTCACTAAATTTTTATGTAATATGGATGAGGAATGGAGTACTGGGAATACGCTCTCTTCAAAGTTTCTGTTACCCGGATACAGGGTTCTTCATCAGATTTTCATTTCAAATGTCTATCCTAGATCTTGTAACAAAACCGAGCTCACTACATTCATGGTTCATATTCTTCATTCTATTGTTGCTGGAGTCTCTATGTGTCTTCCTTCGCTTATCTATTATATCATGATTCAGTTCCGTCTCCATTCAGGTCACAGTGATATACCTTTTTCTTATCTTATGACTGTATTAGCCACCCATAGTTTAGTGGTTAAGCTTGTTGGAGAAGCTCCCATTAACCATCTTCCTTTCAACAACTCAAATATAAATAAGATGAATTTAAAGTTGGCTTTAGGCCAAGTTGATGAGGGTGCTAGTGGAGCAGCTGAAGAAAATGTAGAGGAGGGTGCTTTGCCTCCAGATGATGTTAATATGGATGACATCTTTGATGAGATTGAATCTGACTCTACAGCGGATCCTGATTTTCAACCGTCTGATTTTGATGAACGTTTGCGTTCTCTTGAGGAAAAAGTAGAAGGTATGCATGTGTCCTAAGAAACTCAATTTAGATACATGAGCAAATATCTGAGGCGCATTAATAAGGGACTGCATTAAATTGATCCTTCCATACCTGCTCCTTCTTCTGGTTCGGATTAGTTTTAACTATCTGATATGTAATAACTTTTATACTTGGATTACTTTATATGCTTGTACATGTTTTCTTATTGTGGACTTGTTTGAATGATTATCTTACAATATTTATGTTCTCTTGACCTTACTTCTATCTATCATTACTCCCTGCTCTTTTGTTTCCATCATCATTTATAGGTTCTTTCCTTTGTCATATTGTGACAAAAAGGGGGAGAATTTGTGTTGATATGCCTATTTCATGTCTATTTCATAATGATATTGGATTCTACAGAGTGGATGTATGTTAAAAATGTGGAGAAGTGGTTAGGTAGCAAATTTCTCCTCTTGGATTCTATGGAGTAATATATTGAGGGGGAGTATTGGTGCATGATTCTTTGACCAGGTTATAATTGGTGCATGATTCTTTGTTGAGCATATATGATTTATTATGTGTATTATGCATCATATCATTCATTTGGTTTTATCACAAATTTGACAAAGGGAGAAATTGTAAATGCTATCTTGTGTAGCTCCTAGGATTGTCAAATTTTGTTGTGCCAAAACCTCTTGGAATCTGTATCTTGTGTAGCTTAACTTTATATCATCCTTGCCTACATTCAAGTACAAGTTCAAGAAGTTCAAATTCAAGTTCAAGCAGCTCAAGTACAAGATCTAGAAGTTCATGAACAGGAAGTTCAAGTACTAGATCAAGTTTTCAAGTTTCAAATATAACAAGACTGTGCATTACTCAAGTTGAAACTCAAGTCTCAAGTTCAAGCTCATCTTCGTATATACAATGGCAAGCTTGAAAGTACTTCAAGATGACAAGCTTTAAGCACTTCATGATAATCTATCTACCGAAGCGAACGATGTTTCAATGTTCAAATTTCACCTGTAAGGTATGAATGACCTTAGATTGACCATAGTTTAGGTCATACTAATTGTATACTTAATTTGGGTCATTATATAATTTTATGGGCTTATTCTCGACTAGTCTTAGCATATGTTTAACTAGTCCAAGTACTGGCTCGATTAGTCTAAGAATTTTCTCAACCAGTCTAAGGTTTGTTGTGATTTTTCAAAATTTTAGTTGGACCCTCGACCAGTCCTGGAGACTGCTTGACTAGTCGAATGAATAGTGCTCGACCAGTCAAGCAGGCTTGACTCAAAGTCCAGCAGGCTCGAGTCAAAGTCCAACAACCATTTTGGGTCCCACTCGACTAGTCGAGCAGGCCACTTGACCAGTCAAGGATTGATCTTATCTTATTCCACTTGAAGTTTTGAATTCTTGTTGGTCCTTCGACCAGTCGAGCTAACCTCTGGGCCAGTCGAGTGAACAATATTTTTGCCTATAAATTGAGGACAATTTTCAGAGTTTTTCATTTCATTCTAATATATTCAAGTCACTACTCTGAGAAAACTTGTCCCCACATTTGAGAAGTAAATTGGTTAGTATTTAAGATTCTTTTAATGCTTTTTTGTATTTGATTTTGTGATCTCTATTCAATTCTAATTTGTTTTAAAAGGGAGTATTGATTTAACCCTTTTTAAGATCGAAATCAAATCAGGTGAGCCCCAGTCAATATAATCTAAAAATCATTTAGATCTAACAACCCTTCCATATGTGAGTTTGTACATTGAACATCTACATCGAATCGGTTCAACCAAGCTTCATCAAAAGAGGAATCTTCAGATAAGTACATTTCAATTTTCTGTATTTGGTTTGTAAGATTACCAGGAAATCTTTCATTTTTGGTTTGTCTGAGGTGATCCAAAAAATCTCAGAGTGTGGGGTTTTTGAATTGTGTAAGCCCACTTAAAAGACACAATTGTGAAGGTTTTAGGTGAACCTTGGAAAACCTATTTTATAGTGAAAGCCAATATTCCGAGGGAGAGGATATTGGGAGTGGAGTAGTGTGGCTGTTGTCTAATAGTTGGTGTACACACAAGCGAACCACTATAATTGTTGGTGTTGTGGTGGATGGTTGTAACGCCCTGAAATTCGGGGGTCGAGCATAACTCAGCTCCCGAGTTCCAAAACATCACTTATGCAACATATTTAATGAAGGATGTATGTTGACTGTATTAGTGCATAAAACATGGAATAGATTAAGCCAAAACGCAGATATGATTCAGGGATAAGTGAATAAAGCAAGCGGAAGACTTATAGTAAAATATGTGTACAAGTGTAAATCCCTGAAGTACATATACAAGCCAGATCGTATGAAAGTGTTATTTAACAAAATTGTAAGTATCAAATTACATCATTTAAGTTCCAAAAAAATAATCCCAAAATCCCGCACATTAGACCGAGGCTCTCTAGAACCCGTCTGAAAACTGCATATAGGAGAAGGCAGCCTCGTCATCATCCAGCTCCCGCTCTGCCTCAGAAGTCGCATCCACATCTGCAACATCAGAGCCTAAGACAGAGTCTTGTGGGTGTTTAACACCGCCCCAGAAATGTGGGAGTGAGTGATCAACTCAGTGGAACAATAAGGCACTGGTTAACATGTTATCAGTTCAATCAAACAGTAATGATAAAGTAGAACAATTAAATAAATCCTAAGTACTCTTGTTAATGCAAGGATGTATGCAATATGATGCGTGCCCTCACGCGTACACCCTCAGCGTCTTCATCTCATGTTACGCATGACATCGCCTCAAAGTGCGCCACATCTACAAAGCACATGCAAATGCGGTGCATGCATATGATTACCAAGTTGTTATTAGTCCATTTCACACAGCAGGATTGGGAAGCTAAGATACCTTCCTCATGTCACCATCCAAACAGTGATCCATACTAGGGTCGTCAATCCTAGACATCTCATGCGATCATATGTTTGAGGTCGTAGCAAAGGGCTCGTCACCAATCAATGCACGCCTTTCATGCCCTTACTACCACAGTTCGGCTCGTCACCTCCTTGCGGTATCCAGGTATGCTCGAGGTCACTACAAAGGGCTCGTCACCAATCAATGTAGGCCGACAGCACGAATATAGTGTCCCATACCACCATAATCGGCTCACGAGTGTAGTTGCTCACTGGTCACTACGGGGAGGCTCGTCACCCCAGCGTAGGCCGACAGCTCGACCACGGTGTCCCATACCACCATGTCCGGCTCATGAGTCTTAGCGGATCAAGTACCATAGTTAATAGGATTTCACTGGTAAGTTCGGTACCCTAGATTCAAACAGTAGCGTCCAATACATGGTGAACATACATCGGACAATCGGGTTACTTGATGAACTCGACTTGCACGAGCGCACGTTAAATTGAACGACATAGAGTGCGCAAACACTCCGCGTGGCCAAACCACTGCCGCCAACTCTAATACGGCTCGGGTTTGTCTAATACATCCTACGTGGCGAAAGCAATCTCAACCACGAACATAGGGTCAATTACCGATTTCCTGGACTAATGCATAGTCCCAAACATCTTACACTACTACAGATATTCATATGGAATGTAAAACGTTAATGGAACAACAACTCAAATCATGGTACATACGCATCTAAAGAATGTCAACTTAACATAGATGTAAGCATAGGTAACGCTTGAATTTAAATAACTTGGAATGTAATTGCATAAAGGAAATCATGCGCATCAATAGGAGTATTGAGAATCACTTCTCAACGCCCACAATTAGTGTAATAAATTACACTTTAGATCATTCATGCATTTCTACAAACACTTAGCATACATGGAACAACATACATGACGTATGTTGAAATACATGCACTTAGACAATTCCTTTAACCAAGGAGTTATCATACATGCATCTAGCATACATACATGACAATTAATCATGGCAACCACAGGTGCATATTTTATACGTATACGGTACTTTATAAATACACATAGAATACCCAAATCTCAATATAGCACATGCATATCAGGAAAGCAACGTAAATACAACATTTGGCATGTGAAATCTCATCCATAACAAGAATAAATCACTAACTGGGATTGAAAGCCTTGAAAACCATAACCTATACACTTAAAGTCCGCACCTTAAGCAAGGAAAGAACCACCGAACTGATTTAGACGAGTTGTCTTCGTCAACGGCGATAGAATACCCTAAAATAAGGATAGAAATGAGATACAACAACACCAAGACTAATCCAAGCTCTAACACAGGTTAGGGTTAGGTTAACTTACCCCAAAAGAACTCAGAACCGTCAGAAGAACGATTCAAAGTGAAGGTTCAAAGATGAAGAAGAACAAAGAAGAAACCAAGGTGATTCACCAACTTATCTCTCTCACTTCCTCTCTCTTTTCCACTCTCTTTCCACGCTAGGGTTAGAGAAAATTCGTATGGAAAAGAGGGCTAGGGTTTAAGGACTATAAATAGGCCTATTCTTAATGAAAATAACCCTCGGGACAAGGTATACTTAAGTTATAACCAAAGTAAGCCTTTCTCGATCCAACGAAGCACTTCTGGTGGGCCTATAACCACGAAAGGTCGGACTTAAGCTCACTGACCATGGATCTAGGTCAGGCTGAGTTTTCATACCGACCGGCTCTTCAGATCAGCCGTGGCGGACCACACTCAATTCAATGGTCACGGAATCTCGATCAGGTCCACAAGCACTAGGATATGCCTGGGCCAACTATCCTGATCAGAGGGTGAAATTGGGTCAGAGTCCAATGGTCAGATAGCTTAAAATCGTCGCGCAAGCGACACGAGTCAGATTTCATAAAAAGCTTATTAAATTCCAACCGTTCTCACACTCTTCACTCCGAGCTCAAGCAAATCGACCCAGAACATCACATGGACTTGATTTTCGAGGTGATGGTCAAGCCCAACTCGGTGACCGCAACAGCCTAAGATCATCGCTATCGGACTTTCGACGCGCGGTCCAGGTCCGATCCAGATCTTCCAAAAATTCCCCAGAACAACTGGATTTAGCGATGGATCCCAGATTTCAGAGTAACGTAGCGCTAACTAATCTACAAGTTTAGAGCCATGCAGATACAATTTAAAGTGATTGATGCGAATTTCACAAACAATCGAGTTTAGCGCTAATTACCCCAAAAACAACTACTTAAGGAAAGGTTAGCACAAAAATTCCAAGGTCGTTACAATCTACCCCCCTTAAAGAAAATTTCGTCCTCGAAATTCATATCTTCATATAATCCTCGAGGATCAGAGGGTAGGTCTTTCTGACCTCAGCTTTAGATTCCCAAGTAGCCTCTTCCACACCATGATGCGTCCATATCACCTTCACAAGAGGGATAACCTTGTTACACAATACCTGCTCCTTCCTGTCGAGAATACGCGTCGGTCGCAGTACATAAGTGGCATCCTCACTCAACTGCACTTGCTCCCAACTGATAATATGCGAAGGATCAGGAAAATACTTCTTCAGCATAGAAACATGAAATACGTTATACACGCCCGCAAGAGGTGTGGGCAAAGCAAGGCGGTATGCTACCGCTCCTACTCGATCCAGAACTTGAAATAGACCAATAAATCTCGGCGTCAGCTTCCCCTTCTTACTGAACCACATAACTCCCTTCATAGGAGAGACCTTCAGAAATACATGGTCTCCAACCTCAAACTCAAGTGGTTGCCGCCTTGTATCAGCATAACTCTTCTGCCTACTCTGGGCTGTCAGAAGTCGACGTCGAATGATGTCAACCTTCTCAGAAGTCACCTGCACCAACTCTGGGCCAAGCAAACTACGCTCACCAATTTCTGCCCAACAATGTGGTGCTCTGCACGGGCGACCATACAACGCCTCATAGGGAGCCATACCGATACTCGCCTGGAAACTATTATTATACGCGAACTCTGTATACTGAAGACAATCATCCCAACTGTCTTTGAAATCCAAAACACAAGCTCGCAACATATCTTCCAGGACTTGATTCACGCGCTCCGTCTGCCCATCTGTTTGCGGATGAAACGCGGTGCTGAACTTCAGTTTCACACCCATTGCTTCCTGGATACGAGTCCAGAAAATAGATGTAAAACGCGTGTCTCTATCAGACACAATCTCCAGGGGAACTCCATGCAGACGCATTATCTCCTTGATATACAACCTAGCCAACTCGTCTGCAGAGTAAGCGACTCTGATCGGTAAGAAATGCGCCGACTTCGTTAATCGATCGACGATCACCCAAATAGAGTCAAATCCCTTTCTCGTCCTCGGTAACCCAGAAATAAAATTCATAGAGATGAAATCCCACTTCCATTCAGCTATGGGCATGGGCTGCAACAACCCAGGAGGTCGGCGATGCTCTGCCTTGACCTGCTGGCACGTGAGACAATGAGAAACAAATTCAGCAATCTGGACCTTCATATTGTCCCACCAATAAGACCTCTTCATATCCTGATACATCTTCGTGCTACCTGGATGCGTCGCAAGTTTAGAACTATGGGCTAACTCGAGAACCTCACGTCTCAAGTCAGGGATGTCAGGAACACATAACCAGCCACGAAAACGTAGGCCCCCATCAGAACTAACACTCCAGTCGGAGCTCTCATCTGTACCAACCCGCTGCCTCATCTTCACCAAAAGCTCATCATCTGCCTGAGCGGCAACGATCCTCTCGTCGATAACGGACTGTACACGAATGTGTGCGATAACCTCATACGGCTCAACCACCGTAAGCTTCTGCTCAAAATCACGCACGAACTCCAACATATCCCACTCTGCTATCATCAGCGGAGCCGCAAACTCAATAGCCTTCTTACGACTCAACGCATCTGCCACAAGGTTCACCTTGCCAGGATGGTAAGAAACATCGAACTTGAAGTCCTTTAATGTTTCCATCTACCTGCGCTGCCTCATATTCAAATCACGCTGCGTGAAAATATACTTAAGGCTCTTGTGGTCGCAAAAGAGCTCAAACTCCTCACTATAGAGGTAATGTCTCCAAAGCTTTAATGCGAAGATGACAGCTGCTAATTCCAGGTCGTGCGTAGGGTAATTCTCTTCGTGTTTCCTCAACTGACGCGAAGCATAAGCAATCACCCTGTCCTTCTGCATAAGGACACAACCCAGACCAATGCGAGAGGCGTCAGTATATATAATATACTTAACCCCTTGCTTTGGCAATACTAGCACAGGGGCGGACGTCAACTTGTCCTTCAGCTCCTGAAAAGCTAACTCCGCCTGCTCATTCCAAGCAAACTTCAAATCCTTCCATGTCAGCTGCGACAACGGTCTGGCAATCTTTGAGAAGTCCTGAATAAAGCGTCGATAATAGCCTGCAAGACCCAGAAAACTCCTCACCTCAGTAACTGAACCAGGCTGCTTCCAGTCCTGCACTGCAGCTACTTTGGCAAGGTCGACGGCTATTCCTTCCTTGGACACCACATGTCCCAGGAACTTGACTTCCTCTTTCTAGAAATCACACTTCTTGAACTGTGCGAAGAGCTGATGCTCCCTAAGAGTATCCAAAACCGCTCTTAAGTGCTCCTCGTGCTCTGCCCGGCTGGCCGAGTAAATCAAGATGTCATCGATAAAGACAATGAAAAATCGAAGCAAGAATGGCCGAAACACCCTATTCATCAGATCCATGAATACGGCTGGTGCATTCGTCAGACCGAACGATATCACAAGGAACTCATAATGACCAAAGCTAGTCCTAAAAGCGGTCTTCTGCACGTCCCCATCCTTGACGCGCAACTGATGATACCCTGACTGCAGATCAACCTTCGAAAAGTACCATGCCCCTTTCAACTGATCAAACAGATCATCAATCCTGGGCAAAGGGTACTTATTCTTCACAGTTACCAAATTCAACCTGCGATAATCAATACACAATCGCAAGGAACCATCCTTCTTCTTCACAAACAAAACAGGTGCTCCCCAAGGAGACACACTGGGCCGAATAAAACCCAATTCCAGCATACCATCTATCTGCTTCCTCAACTCCTCCATTTCACTCGGAGGCATACGATAGGTGGGTAAAGAAATGGGCGCCGCACTAGGCATAAGATCGATAGAAAAATCAATCTCACGCTGAGGAGGTAATCCAGGAATCGCCTCAAACACATCTTCAAACTCCTGAACTACCAGCGTACTAACCAACGCCGATTCGGCCGAACTCTCCAACAGAGAAGAATAAAAATCAATACGAAGAGGGTAACTGACCTGAACTGGGAAAGTAACAATCTCGCCCTCAGGTCCATGGATCGTCACTGATCTAGCTTCACAATCAATCTCAGCTCGCATCCTCGTGAGCCAATCCATACCCATAATAACATCGTAGTGATAAAGCGGTGCGACTAGCAAATCAACACGGATCGATCCACTTCCCAGATCGACCAAACAATCCAAACAACGCTTGCCCAAAGCAGAGGACATCCCCGTAGCGATAGTAAGCGTCACTCCTTGCATAGGAACAGATCTCAAACCCAAACGCCTAACTGCCGCATAAGAAATAAAAGAAGTAGTGGACCCTGTATCCACCAGCACAAACGGGAATACCTTTAATATGCGCTGTCACCTCAAAGGACCTCGGCACCAAGTCAGAGATAGGCGCTTCAGCTGAAAGCGCATGAACACGAGCCTGCTGCTGACGATTCGACGGAGGAACCATGGGCCGCTGAGGTGGCCTGAAACCAAGAACTGCAGGTTTGAAGGATGGATGAGCAAGCGCTGATCGAAGAGGTGGAGGAGAAATAACCTGAGGCATCGGACGGCTAACCCTCTGCGGTGGAGTAAAACCACCTGCTCGCATACGAGAGAAGCAAAAACGGTCCAAGTGCCCCACCTTCCCACAATAGGAACATCGAAGATCAGCTCTCATCTACTGAGCGGGCGGCGCTGAACGCCTCGGAGGAGAATCAACTCGCGGCCTCTTGCCGAGGAAAGGTGCACCCTGAAAGTCCGGTCGCGGCCTAAGAACCATCGGTGCTCGCTTGTGGGACGCTCTATCTCCGTCCTGCTCTGCTCGCAAGGACATGCTCACCAGCTCCGCATAAGAAGAAATGCTAGCATAGCAAATCTTCGATCGGATCTCAGGTCTCAGTCCCTCAGAGAAACGCCGCATCCTCATCGGCTGATCACCCAGGATCAAAGGAACATACCGCCCTAACTCAGCAAACCGGTTCTCATACTCCGTAACCGACAACCCTCCCTGGCGGAGGCGAAGGAACTCACTCTCTTTCTCATGTCGATACGTCACTGGAAAAAACTTCTTGTGGAAGCGCGCCTCAAACGCCTGCCACGACCACACAAAATCCTCCTCGACAGTACGAAGCACACTGTCCCACCACAAACTGGCCTCCTTCTCAAATATGAAGGTGGCAAGCTCAACCTGCTCGACCTCAGAGCAGTGCAGCGGTCTCAGCATCTTAGAGATGCGGTCTATCCAATACTCGGCCTCCTCGGGTCTATGAGAATCCGTAAAAGTAGGAGGTCGCAAGCGCTGGAATCGCTCGAATGTGCCGCTGGCACTGGCGCTCCCAGATGGAGGCATAGGTGAAACAGGTGGAGTCCCACAGACTGAGCAAAGATGTCAGCCATGGAAGAGAGGAACTCCTGCTGCTACTGCTGCTGCTGCTGCATCAACAACATCATCTACTCAAACCTATCAACAGGTGGAGTAGATGAAGGTGCACGGCTCGGCTCAGGAACCGAGGGTGTGACTGGAGGAGCCATAGGTGTCGACCCAACACCGGCACGAGATGGATCCGCCTGCGGATCCGACTGGCTATCGCTCAAGGGAGGAACCCCAGCAAGCGACTCAATCAGAGAGAGACGGGCCAAAGTCTTCGAACCCTTAGGAGGCATCCCTGCATTCAACAGAGGATGCAACCTGTCAGATTCTAAGTCACATAATCCATCCACACAACAACACAGCACAACTCCAAAGGCAAACAACATGCATTCCATTAATCAAAATCGTCGCAATACAAGTAGTGCAGCAATACATGAATCACGACTAGGAAAGCATGTACACAACAACATCTAACACTTCAAACAACCACAACAACTACAACAACCATAAACAACTACCACAACTACAGCACTACAACACTCCAACTACAAGCCAACAACGGCTGCACAAAGAAAGAAAACACAAACAAAGAAAAAGACGGCCACTGCGACAGCTACTCGTCGGAATCAGGAGATGGAGGTGGAGCACCCTTATCCTACAAGCAACACAGGATAGACTTCAGAGTCCGAGACACCTTCTTAAACTTATGTTTAACAAGGCCTCGAAGATCGACAAGATCCTGGCGTAAAACAGCCTGCCCTTCTTCAAGCCGTGTAAGACGGGCATCTCTGGCAGTCTGCTCTGCGCCCTGCTCTGGCGCCACATGGGGAGAGCTATCACTCGAATCCTGTGCCTCATCTCCTTCCTCGTCTTGCTCTGCTTCTTCCTCAGACTCCGCACCACCTTCAGCATAACTCTCTTCATCACCGCTCTCAGACTCAGCCTCACCCTCTGAGGCAAGCCGACCAGAACCAACCTCCATCAGCTTAAGAGTCCTCAAATTGATATAACGAACAGGAACCGGCTTCTCAGCTCCAAGCCTATAGCCAACCTCATGTGCAATCCTGCAAATAAGGCGGCCAAAGGGAAGCGACTCGGTCCTTCTACTCGAACGAGCGATGAGAATAATCTGGCGCAGGACGTACGTCGGCACACACAACTTCGCTTCCTGCCCCACCTGATACAGAAAATCCACCATCAGGCGCGTACACTCGCTGCGGTTGCTCCACCTTGGATATACATTGAACGTAAAGATGTGGTGAAGCAAACGGAAGTCGTCCGTCATGTGGGAAGCCAAAAGACTCCTATTTGGCTGCCATTCAACCAGACGACCACACAAGGATCGGGTGCGACGATCCCTCTCGCGCACACTGTCCACATTCTTCTCGCTGGCATGCACTTCACCAAGTGGCACTCTTAGGAGGCGGGATATCAAAGCAACATCGACGATACCCACACGACCGCTACCACAAGGAATCTTGAACTACAGAGGCTCCAGCGAAGGCTCCAGAATGTTGGCATAAAAGGCCCAAACAGTGCTAGCATTCGCGCGATACTCGCCTTCGAACAAGGGACCCCAACCAGCCCCTTCTAGGCGCTCCAACAAGAAGAACTCACCAAAGAGCCGCGGATCAACATGAGCCTCAAAAGGGACTCTACGGCCTTCATAGACTCCATGCGACAATTCCGCCAACAAGGTCCTACTAACGGGAGCTCGAGGATCAAGGTCTCGCTTCGTCTGGAATTCAAGCGTGGCGGACGTGCTAGCGGCGGCACCTCTCGGCCTTCGTGCACGGGTTGGGCGGCTCGGCCCGGCTTCATCCATGGGGGCTCTCTTCTTCCCCATCAAGGAAAGAAGGGAAGAAATGGAAAAGATGGTCGTCACAATCTCAAAGAGGTCCATGAGAAATGAGAGAAAGAGAGAAATAGGAAGATGGTGAAGCTTCCACAAAACTATTAGCCAAATAGGGAAAGCAAGGGCTCAAATGAAAAAGAAAGAAGGAAAAATCAGCAATGGGAAGGAAGATTTGGAAATGGGGTGATGGGTTTGCACGAAAATGGGAGGAAGAAGAAGATTTGGGAGAGATTTGAGAGAATTTGGAGAGGGTTTTGAAGAAAGGGAAAGCTTCGGAGTGGGTTTTGTGAAGGAAATAGATAAAAGAAAATGATTAAAAGGTGGAACCATGGAGAGGTGGGCCACATTAGGCCTAGGAGCGATCGGCCCGCGTCGGCCCGGCCTGCCAGGCCCGCTGACCGGCGATCCCTCGCCGAACCGGCGATGGCATCGCCGGTCTCTAGACGTCCCGGCGATGCCTCGCCATTTTGGCGAGGCCCTCCTGGTCCCCCATCCTCTGAAACATGTGGTCCTCCCCTGGGTCCCACAAAAAATGCCCCGATTGGCCCCCTGCGTAGTTTGACGCCTATCGGGTCATTTTGACAGAAATCTGATTCAAATAGCGATTTCTGGAAGGTTTAAGGGTGAAAAAGGGAAGATAGACCGTCTAAACTCATTAATAGAGGGTCTGGAAAAGGTTTCGGGTTGCTGTGTGTGATCAGGTAGGAGTACAGACTCGATCTCAGCGAAGGTCTTCAAGGAACTTTCGTCGATAGAAGCTACGGAGCACAAACACAAAGCGATGATAGACCCGCACCCAACTACACTAAAGTGATGACAACGTGCGGTGTGTGACCATAACCCAGGTCCGGTTTAATCCAGATCATGCTTTGATACCAACTTGTAACGCCCTGAAATTCGGGGGTCGAGCATAACTCAGCTCCCGAGTTCCAAAACATCACTTATGCAACATATTTAATGAAGGATGTATGTTGACTGTATTAGTGCATAAAACATGGAATAGATTAAGCCAAAACGCAGATATGATTCAGGGATAAGTGAATAAAGCAAGCGGAAGACTTATAGTAAAATATGTGTACAAGTGTAAATCCCTGAAGTACATATACAAGCCAGATCGTATGAAAGTGTTATTTAACAAAATTGTAAGTATCAAATTACATCATTGAAGTTCCAAAAAAATAATCCCAAAATCCCGCACATCAGACCGAGGCTCTTTAGAACCCGTCTGAAAACTGCATATAGGAGAAGGCAGCCTCGTCATCATCCAGCTCCCGCTCTGCCTCAGAAGTCCCATCCACATCTGCAACATCAGAGCCTAAGACAGAGTCTGGTGGGTGTTTAACACCGCCCCAGAAACGTGGGAGTGAGTGATCAACTCAGTGGAACAATAAGGCACTGGTTAACATGTTATCAGTTTAGTCAAACAGTAATGATAAAGTAGAACAATTAAATAAATCCTAAGTACTCTTGTTAATGCAAGGATGTATGCAATATGATGCGTGCCCTCACGCGTACACCCTCAGCATCTTCATCTTACGTTACGCATGACATCGCCTCAAAGTGCGCCACATCTACAAAGCACATGCAAATGTGGTGCATGCATATGATTACCAAGTTGTTATTAGTCCATTTCACACAGCAGGATTGGGAAGCTAAGATACCTTCCTCATGTCACCATCCAAACAGTGATCCATACTAGGGTCGTCAATCCTAGACATCTCATGCGATCATATGTTTGAGGTCGTAGCAAAGGGCTCGTCACCAATCAATGCACGCCTTTCATGCCCTTACTACCACAGTTCGGCTCGTCACCTCCTTGCGGTATCCAGGTATGCTCGAGGTCACTACAAAGGGCTCGTCACCAATCAATGTAGGCCGACAGCACGAATATAGTGTCCCATACCACCATAATCGGCTCACGAGTGTAGTTGCTCACTGGTCACTACGGGGAGGCTCGTCACCCCAGCGTAGGCCGACAGCTCGACCACGGTGTCCCATACCACCATGTCCGGCTCATGAGTCTTAGCGGATCAAGTACCATAGTTAATAGGATTTCACTGGTAAGTTCGGTACCCTAGATTCAAACAGTAGCGTCCAATACATGGTGAACATACATCGGACAATCGGGTTACTTGACGAACTCGACTTGCACGAGCGCACGTTGAATTGAACGACATAGAGTGCGCAAACACTCCGCGTGGCCAAACCACTGCCGCCAACTCTAATACGGCTCGGGTTTGTCTAATACGTCCTACGTGGCGAAAGCAATCTCAACCACGAACATAGGGTCAATTACCGATTTCCTGGACTAATGCATAGTCCCAAACATCTTACACTACTACAGATATTCATATGGAATGTAAAACGTTAATGGAACAACAACTCAAATCATGGTACATACGCATCTAAAGAATGTCAACTTAACATAGATGTAAGCATAGGTAACGCTTGAATTTAAATAACTTGGAATGTAATTGCATAAAGGAAATCATGCGCATCAATAGGAGTATTGAGAATCACTTCTCAACGCCGACAATTAGTGTAATAAATTACACTTTAGATCATTCATGCATTTCTACAAACACTTAGCATACATGGAACAACATACATGACGTATGTTGAAATACATGCACTTAGACAATTCCTTTAACCAAGGAGTTATCATACATGCATCTAGCATACATACATGACAATTAATCATGGCAACCACAGGTGCATATTTTATACGTATACGGTACTTTATAAATACACATAGAATACCCAAATCTCAATATAGCACATGCATATCAGGAAAGCAACGTCAACATTTGGCATGTGAAATCTCATCCATAACAAGAATAAATCACTAACTGGGATTGAAAGCCTTGAAAACCATAACCTATACACTTAAAGTCCGCACCTTAAGCAAGGAAAGAACCACCGAACTGATTTAAACGAGTTGTCTTCGTCAATGGCGATAGAATACCCTAAAATAAGGATAGAAATGAGATACAATAACACCAAGACTAATCTAAGCTCTAACACAGGTTAGGGTTAGGTTAACTTACCCCAAAAGAACTCAGAACCGTCAGAAGAACGATTCAAAGTGAAGGTTCAAAGATGAAGAAGAACAAAGAAGAAACCAAGATGATTCACCAACTTATCTCTCTCACTTCCTCTCTCTTTTCCACTCTCTTTCCAAGCTAGGGTTAGAGAAAATTCGTATGGAAAATAGGGCTAGGGTTTAAGGACTATAAATAGGCCTATTCTTGATGAAAATAACCCTAGGGACAAGGTATACTTAAGTTATAACCAAAGTAAGCCTTTCTCGATCCAACGAAGCACTTCTGGTGGGCCTATAACCACGAAAGGTCGGACTTAAGCTCACTGACCATGGATCTAGGTCAGGCTGAGTTTTCATACCGACCGGCTCTTCAGATCAGCTGTGGCGGACCACACTTAATTCAACGGTCACGGAATCTCGATCAGGTCCACAAGCACTAGGATATGCCTGGGCCAACTATCCTGATCAGAGGGTGAAATTGGGTCAGAGTCCAACGGTTAGATAGCTTAAAATCGTCGCGCAAGTGACACGACTCAGATTTCATAAAAAGCTTATTAAATTCCAACCATTCTCACACTCTTCACTCCGAGCTCAAGCAAATCGACCCAGAACATCACATGGACTTGATTTTCGAGGTGATGGTCAAGCCCAACTCGGTGACCGCAACAGCCTAAGATCATCCCTATCGGACTTTCGACGCGCGGTCCAAGTCCGATCCAGATCTTCCAAAAATTTCCCAGAACAACTGGATTTAGCGATGGATCCCAGATTTCAGAGTAACGTAGCGCTAACTAATCTACAAGTTTAGAGCCATGCAGATACAATTTAAAGTGATTGATGCGAATTTCACAAGCAATCGAGTATAGCGCTAATTACCCCAAAAACAACTACTTAAGGAAAGGTTAGCACAAAAATTCCAAGGTCGTTACAATGGTTGAATGTGGCTGAGTGATTGATTGTTGTAATTTATTTTTCAGCATTTGTGGTGAAGGATTGTAATTTACTTTTTGCACATGTGGTGAATGTTGTAATAGCAGTAGAAATTTATTTCTATTTTATTCTTTATTCTTCTGTATGTGCTTAGGATTTTGATACACAGACCGTTCTAGTAATCAGGTTGTCCTACCATAAGTAATTGGTTTTTGGTGTAAGGTTGTCCTTAGAATAACATCTGTATCAACCTCTCAATACTTGTACATTTGAGGTTGTTATTTATTTTTGCTATTTGAATTGATAAGTGCTATCATTATTTATTTCTTTCTTATTCCGCATTAAAATTTTTAATTTGGCATAGTCCTATTCACCCCCCTCTAGGACTCTTTGCTCGGCCTTTTCAACATCACCTATACAAGCATACATTCCTTGTACAATGGAGCGGTATGCCGGTCCGCCCCAATTCAAAATGTTGTGTCATCCTACAGCTACAAGGAGGGGAATAATGTGAAATGGTGCAAGGTGGTTGGCATTTACGATATGCTTAACAATGATGTTGTGGAGACGAATATCCTGCATATATTGGGGGTCCTCTTCGAGTGGTCGAAGAGTACGCATAGGTGTGGAACGAGAAGAAGATGCTCTAGTAGATTTCTTATGCGTTCTACCTTCCATTGCAAGGATCAACAAGAAAATGCAAGAAAGGAATCAAGGGTTTCAAACCCAACAGATTTTTCTCAAATGCACCAAGGAAATCACAAGGAAATTTGAAATAAAAGCAAGAATCAAGCAATATGAGACTCAAGGAACCCAAATCTAAAAGGAAATTAAAAATGATGCACTTACCAAACACTAATTGAAGGTGGGTTCAACCGGTTGGAGAAGGGGCCAGTGAGGAAGATGAGAGAAATGAAGAAAAGGAGGTTTTCAACACACTTAAAGGCCCTCTAACCGTGCTTCTCGACTGGTCTAGTATGTGCAAGACCCGTCGAGCCACGACTAGTCGAGTATTTGCTCGACCGGTCATACAAGCACAAAAATGTACAATTTATCATATTTAAAAAAATAAATAATTTACATAAAAAATATATAAAAATAAAATATGCAAACATGATAAACTCAGTTCAAATTACACATACCAATGTCCATTTTTAATTTAGAAAACATATTTCTATCAAGTGGTTTAGTGAATATATCCACAAGTTGATTTTTAGTTTGAATATAATCCAATGAAATAATTTTATCTTCCACTAATTTCCGAATGTAATTATATCTAATGTCAATATGTTTAGTACGAGAATGCTGGATGAGATTCTTAAAAATATTGATTGCGCTAGAGTTATCGCAATACAGTATCATAGTATCTTGCGCTATCCTATAGTCATTTAACATTCTTTTCATCCATACCAGCTGGGTACAAGCATTTCCGGTTGCCATATATTCAGCCTCAGCTGTGGATAGCGATACAGAACTTTGTTTGTTACTATGCCATGAAACTAAACAATTCCCGACATAAAAACATCCACCACTGGCAGACTTTCTATCATTTATATTCCCAGCCTAGTTAACATCCGTATATCTAGCTAATTAACATTAGTATCATGTGAATATCATAGGCCTAGATTAACCAAACTTGCGACATATCTAATAATTCACTTGACAACTATAAGGTAAGATTCCATAGGATCTGATTGATATCTAGCACAGATGCCTTCACTGAATGCTATATCAGGTCGGCTCGTAGTTAAATATAATAAACTACCAATCATACTACGATATAACTGAGGATCTACATTTTTACCTGTTGCATCCTTAGAAAGCTCAAGAGTTGTACTCATAGGAGTATCAAAGTTTTTACCACTCTCAAATCCAAATTTCTTGACCAAGTTTAAGGCATACTTGGTTTGAGAAATGAAAATACCGTCTTTAAGTTGTTTCACTTGTAGACCTAGAAAATAATTCAGTTCTCCCACCATACTCATTTCGAATTTAGACTTCATCAACTCTGCAAACTCAATAGACAGGTTAGAGCATGTAAAACCATAGATAATATCATCAACATATATATGTACTATAAGTATGTGATCATTATATTTCTTAACAAACAGAGTTTTATCAACACTCCCCATGGCGAAATTATGACTTAGTAAAAACTTAGTCAATTTCTCATACCATGCCCTAGGAGCTTATTTCAAGCCATAAAGTGCTTTTTTAAGGTGATACACATGATCAGAGTGTTTAGGGTCTTCAAAACCCTTAGGTCGTTCAACATAAACTTCTTCATGTAAATCACCGTTTAAGAATACACTTTTGACATCCATTTGATAAATTTTTAACTTCTTAAAACATGTTATGGATATGAATAATCTAATGGATTCAAGACGAGTTAATGAGGCAAAGGTTTCATCATAATCAACGCCTTCTATTTGAGTGTACCCTTGTACAACCAGTGTCACGCCCCAAACTCAGAAATCGGGCTCACAAAATTTTCGATTGGCGAATCTAGCACCAATAGCCTCCATAGTACCCCATTCTCGGTTCACGGCACCCATACACCAGGTCTCGATCCTGGGATCCTACAAGGAGGATTTTAATATCAATTTGATTCGTAATGAACATAACTAAGCATAACCCATGAACAATAACTATAAGAACACCATCACAAAATCCACTATGATAAAAAACTTTAAAGTATAATGCGCAAGAAGGGAAATACAAGATAATGATAACAGAAACTCCTAAAGCTCGACTGCATACTCCCACTGCGGCAAAGCTACAACTGCGTCCTCGCGTCACCTACATGCATCAATCATGCATAAGCTTATAAAAAGCTTAGAGGGTGGTGTAAGTGTGTGCGTAATATAAACGTGCTCAGAATACAATGTCAGAGTAATGCGGAATCATGCTGATGAGTACATGAATGTAATCAGCCGTACCAAGGCTATGCGGTGTAAGATATGAATACTATCGGCAATATCAGGAGCATGCGATGCAAGATGCAACTCAAGCATGCCAATCCTCATCCAAATCCATCAATATGGCTTATCACTAGAGCATCAAGTATCAGTACAGTTCTCATTCTAGATAATCATCGGGGTTTAGTACACTCTAAATGGCACTGCCCCTTTCCCAGGCGCAGAGTCCAAGTGAGCATAAGAAACCTCACTATCCACCTGGCCAATAGTCTGCCAATACCTATCCGGCACGTTGATAGTGGACCCATTCACGAGCTGGTCAAACTTAGCCTAGTAATGCCCCCTACCCTCGGGCGAGTAAGCTCACACCCCTTTCCAACTGACCATGACATAGTGAAGACGCGACCTCCTGGTATTCGGCCCTCTTGCGCTCATATATCCACCCAGTCTCGACGTTGGAGTCATCCTCTGGTACCATCGGGTTTAGAGATTTTCACTCAAGGACACTATGGCACCCAGATGCTTGAAACAGTATTTTCAGTGTCCAATCCTGCCATCCACAATGTGCATGTGGAGGCCACAGCCCTGATGTCACTAGGGCGTGTAGTAATCATGTTATATAAATGTGAAGTGCATGAATCACACTACCAGTCATGCAGTAATCCTGCGCGTACCGCGCGCTCATGTAGGGTAACTCCGCCTATCAGGGAGCCTAAAAATAATCTGCCCAAAGGCATATGCTATGATCAGTCACTCCTCACATCAAACATACATATGATGCGTATGAGCATGAATTATGGAACTATACTAAACATGCTATATGGTAATGGATTCTGTTCATAACGAAGATGGACCTAGACGGCCTACACACTACAAGTATGGGCATATCAATGGGCCCTAGGGAGAGTTACAATTCGAACATTTAACCATCATTGCTCTTACAATGTAGACGTCAAACCATCATTGCTCCCAAGGCATGGCCATCAAAAACATCATTACATACATCATGGTGGGATCTCACATCGCAATGGGCCTCATCACATTACATTCGGCCCACACAAAGGCCTCACATACGTCTCATTGGGCCTCATATATATTAAGTGGGCCGCTCTAATGGGCCAACATGTATCAAACAGGCCACATCATATGGGCTGCACTAATGGGCCGATTCAAATGGGCTGATCAAATGGGCTGAATCAAATGGGCCGATTCAATGGGCCGAATCACATGGGCCGAATCAAATGGGCCGATTCAATGGGCCGAATCACATGGGCTGAATCACATGGGCCGATCAAATGGGCCGGATCAAATGGGCCGATTCAATGGGTCGATTCAATGAGCTGAATCACATGGGCCAAATCAAATGGGCCCAAACCAACCACACCATTCACCTACTACTAGAGATCAATTTAGAGCATTATATCAAAAAAATGAATCATATCCAAGGATCATATGGACCATACCACAAATGGCAGTGGCGATAATGATTTCCACAACTATATTTCCAGTGGGCCCACCATAGTATTTATTTTCTATCCAATCTGTGCATAAGGTCACAAAGACCTAGATATAAAGAAAAACAAATATCATATTGGTTCAAAACTTCCATGACCCCAAAAAGGGTTTCAATGGTAGACGTTCAACTCCACTGTTTCTGTAGTGTGGTCCACTTGATAACTGGATCTATCTTATTTTTAGTCTTAAGCCGGGAGATAAGCTCGCTAAATGGATAGATGGTTGGTACAACACATGCATCTGAGGGTGGGACCCACCATCCTAGCCTATGGACGGTGTGGATAAGACCCATACATCACGTGTGGTCCCCATAAAATTGGGATGGACGGTTTGGATGGATGAAATCCATTAGCGTGGGGCCATGAGCACGTCAGATGGATGGACGACATGTTTAAAACAATACATCAAGGTGGGGCGCATGAGGCACTGTCCAGATGGATGGTGCAGATACATACAGTAGTCGGTGGGTCCCACCACAACCCGCTCTCACCATAGCCGTTGCTGTGTGAGGTACGCAGCTAATCCACTCTTCAAGTGGGTCCCACTTACGTGGGCCACCCCACTTCCCTCTCTCTCTTTCTCTCTCTCTCTATATATATATACCTCCATATATAAAATATAATATAATATAATATAATATAATAAGATATATATTATAATATAATACATATCTAAAGTGCCTACCGTCCAGATCCTTTGGACGTTCTGGACAGTAGGGATCTAACGCAAATAGCATGGTGGGTCCACACGTGTGACCACCACAACATATATGCTATATATATATATATATTAAAATAATATACCTTTTTTTTGGCTAGCTAGTTCACCCCATTGACTAGAGCTGGGCATCGGACCGAGTCGGATCAGATTGGTTCCGACTTGACTCGGCCCAGAATCTAAATGAGTTAACTCGAATTTGGATCGATCCATGACCGAGTCTGGGTCATCTAACCTGAACTGACCCGAACACCTAGTGTCCTGAGCCGATCCGAG
Source organism: Magnolia sinica (assembly GCF_029962835.1). Taxonomy (NCBI): domain Eukaryota; kingdom Viridiplantae; phylum Streptophyta; class Magnoliopsida; order Magnoliales; family Magnoliaceae; genus Magnolia; species Magnolia sinica. The sequence continues at coordinate 101,234,123 of NC_080574.1, read as the reverse complement.
TCCGACTCGGTCTTCATGATCGAGTTGGATTGGATTAGGCAAAGTTCGGATCGATTCTTTTGGGGAAGAAAATTAGTGGGATAGTATAGTAGAGGAGCTTTTGGATGCGGCCCTTGATCTTACCAAGGAGATGATGACACTTGAAGTTGAGGCCGCCCATGGACCAGTGAGTAGAGTTGGGCATCAGACCGATGGTTAAAAATTCAACTGGAAAAGATCTTCTAAACAGCATCTTGGACCATCCGATTTAACATGTATTTATACAATATCACCAGTCCATGGTGGGGCCCAACAAACAGACCATCCAGATCTCTCATGGGCTTCTAGGAGATTGCTAATATGGGAGATGACATGATAAGATTGGAAGAACCAGAATTTGGTGGATTCATCTCTCCACGGGACATGTGGCAAGGTAATGTAACGATCTGATTCACCCATGTACCTGCATCAGGATGGATGGCTTAGGTTTCAGATATGAAACTAGAAGATAATCTTACCCATTATTTTTCTACAGTTCATCCCACTGCGAATATGATCGTTAACTTATCATGTTTTCCACTGTCACTTTAATGGACATAGATTAGATGGACCATGTTGTCTAATAAGTGTAATTTTTGAGAATCATCCATCCATGATAGGACCATGCATTTGAGTGGACCAGATTTGTAAATCACCTTACCACATGTCTGTCAGAGATGGGTCTACCACCCACCTTTATCATCTCCCGATTGTAGAGAGTGCGTGGGTGGAATTCGGAGTCAGTGGGCATGAACAGGGAATGGTACTGTACAGTTTCTATCTGAAAGGAATCTTATAAATAAAAGTAGGAGGGCTATTCATGCGAGTAGAGATTGAAGATGAAATCCACAACCCATGTGCCAACACCGCAGGTGCGTGAAAGATCTGGTTCATTCATCAGATACAGGACAATCTGTATATTCTAGTTTTAACAAGTTAGGCCGGACCAACTATTAGAAAGGATATACTATTATGAGAAGAAATATGATCAACGGTAAATATATGAGGTAAAAATATGGCCCATATCATGAGTGGATATTATTGATTTTTGGGAGAAGGAATTATAAGGTGGGCCCTACCCGATGCGGCGTTCAGATTATAGGTGCATATGCCACGTTCATACGTGTGCCGCGCATTGCCACTTCAATAAGTAAAATGAGGAAATATGAAATTAAGATGGAACCATCTCACCTGACGAAGCGCCTCCATCTCTCACACATGCGCCTGCGAGGATAGCCTATGAACAGCTATATGCCAACCATTAATGCCTGCTACAACTCTCTCTCTCTCTCTCTCTCTCTCTCTTTGTCTCTTACTCTCTTCCGTACACAGCTATACACCATTTTTCAATATATATATTTCTCTCCAACATAGAAATCCCATGGAGCTCCGAAACCCAATGGCAGAAAGAGTGGGATTTGATCTACCACAAAACATGTAGCTAGCTTACCCTACATGTGTGACATCCAAATGCTCCTTTCCCTCTTAAATCCCCTTTCCATTGAGTTTAACGTCCTGTGTAGAAGCGAGGCCTAGGAAGGCTGCTCCCATAGAACTTGCCTGGTTTCAATACAACTACCATCCCTATCTTTTTCCCTTGCTTTCTTCTTTAACAGAAAGGCAGAGAGAGATAGAGAGATAGATTTGAGGAGCTTAGGTGTACATCGGGTGGGGTTTTTTGGTGCCAAACGAAAAGCCTGAATTTTGGAAAATAGAGGTATTTACATCCCGAATCGGGTCAGGTCAGACCATTTCGGTCCGGGTTTTCAGATTGGTCCTGTCCGGATACACCACTATCCGAACCCGATCCAAAAAATGATCGAATCTGAATGGACAAACTCGATCAGGGAAAATCTAGGCCGTCGATTCTGTTCGGAACGGTACCAAGTCGGGTCGGATCAGGTCGAATCCATCGGATCAGGTCCAAAATGCCCACCTTTACCATTGACAGTTCACACTCACTGCTGGCCACGTCCAGGGTCCTTGGATGCTAGACGGTATGGATACAACACAGGCACCATGGTGGGTCCCACATGGATATGGCCCACCTGTTTGGATCGACCTGATATTTTTATTTTTTCCTTCCGTCCAGGCCCGCTAATGGGCTGGACGGTGTAGATCCAACACATCCATCAAGTGGGTCCCATGAAGGTGAATTGCATGGATAAAATATATACTTCATGGTGGGCCACACACACAAATACACCATCATCCATACAAGAGAGAGAGAGAGAAAGAGAGAGAAACGGTGAGATAGAGGGACCCCGCCACTATGTGCCCCTCTCGACATTGTATACATCAATGTGGGTCCCACAATAAGTGGGCCATAAAATTTGAAATAAACAGTGGATCACCCTCCTATTGCACTCCTCCTTGATCCCTTGGATTCCTATTCTCCTTTCCTTCAATTTTGATGGAGGTAGATGATGAATGGATGGTTGAGATGGGAGATGAGAGTGGGAAAGTGAGCCACACTTAGCTTTGAGAGAGAGAGAGAGAGAGAGAGAGCTTGGACGTTGGAATTTTTTGTTGCTTGGGAGATTGTTTGAGAAATGAGGGAGAGAGAGAAGTGATGGGATGATAAGAGATGGAGTGATGGGTGATGGGTGATGGGTTGAGTGATGGAGTTGTAAGAAAGGGATGGGTGGAGAGAGAGAGAGAGTTGACTTTGGGAAGGGAAAAGAGATAGGTTGCTTGTGCTTGTGATATGGTTTGCACTTAACTTGTACTTGACATTGATTGATTGATGGGATAGATTGTAGAGATTCTCTCAGAATTCGCAATGCGCGGCATTTACTAGAAACGAACGTAGGCTCACATCTCCTGGCCTGGGTATCGGGTCGGTGCGCGAGTCGTGGCGTTGGAATCGTGGGGACGGCGGGGTCGTAGGGGTACAAGTTTTGAGTCGAGTTGACTCTGATATGTAGGACTCGGCTTAGGATCGCATGCAAACATCGGATACAGGTCGAGGGTTGCCGAAATTCGACTGGGAGGACCGCAGAAGCCTACGGAACGGTACAGACTAGGATATGGGTCTTACGGCTCTCCCTTCCAAGTAAAAATTTCATCCTTGAAATTGACACTATCATTGCAAATAAACATGACTCATAATAGAAGAGGAAACAAAGCATCATCATACAAAATTGGAGACAGCATACAAGATACAATATATAATCAATCATTAAAGAGATGGGGATAACACTCTCAAATCTCGACCTCATGCTCCCAAGACACCTCCTCAATAGAATGGTGACCCTACTGAACCTTCACCAAGGGAATGACTTTGGTCCGGAGGACCTGCTCCTTCCAATTAAGGATACGAACTAGCCGCTCAATGTAATAAACGTCCTCACGAACCTTCAGCGGCTGCCAATCGATAACAGGAATGATGTCTAACCCACACTTTCTCAGCATAGAGATATGGAAAATATTGTGGACGCCAGACAACTAAGATGGCAAGGCAGGCCGATAAGCCATGGCGCCAACTCGCCCAGTGATCTTGAAAGGTACTATGAATCTCGGGGGAAACTTGCCCTTCACTCCGAATCGAATCACGCCCTTCATGGGCGAGACCTTGAGATAACCCTATCCCCAACATCGAACTCTAAGGGACGACACCAGCGATCAGCAAAACTCTTCTACCAGCTCTGAGCTGTGTGTATCCTCTGCTTGATGATATCGATAGCCTCCGACGTCTGCTGCATAAGCTCGGAACCTAGGAGACGCCGCTCTCCAACCTCGGTTCAACAACTCAGAGATCTGCACGGTCTGCCATATAATGCCTCAAAAGGAGCCATGCCAATGGTCGCCTGATAGTTGTTGTTATATACGAACTCAGCCAATCACAGATGCTCATCCCAGCTACTCCTGAAGTCAATCACGTAGGCCCGAAGCATATCCTCAAGGATCTGGTTAACCCTCTCGGTTTAGCCATCAGTCTGCGGATGATACTGTGCTAAGTTGCAAATCAGTACCATCGCTCTCTGAAAGCTCCCCCAAAACTGAGATGTGAACTTCAGGTCTCGGTCTAAAATGATCAAGACAGGAACATCGTGCAGTCTCACGATCTCATCAACAAATAGTTTGGCGAGCCAGTTTGCATGCCAAGTCTCACGAATTACAAGAAAATGTGCCAACTTCGTTAGGCGATCCACGACAACCTAGATGGTGTCATGACCGTGCTGAGTCTTCGGTAAACCCATGATAAAATCGGTAGATATGTGCTCCCACTTCCACATCGGGACGCTCAACGACTGCAATGGACCAGGGGCTCTCTTATGATCAGCCTTGACACACTGGCATGTGTCACACTCGGCCACAAAACTGGTGATCTAACACCTCATCCTCGCCCAAAAATATTGTCTCCTCATATCACGATACATCTTTGTTGAGCCAGGGTGGATAAAAAACCACGATCGATGTGCCTCGGTCATAAGATCTTTGTGCAACTCAGGAATATCTGGAACACACAATCAGCCTCTGAAGTGAAGTCCACCATCAGAACCAATCTGTCTATCTGTCTGACTCTCAGATGCTGCCTCTGCTCAATAATCCTATAACGACTCGTCTATCTATTGAGCCTCGATCACCCTTGCAATAAGAGAGGGTTGAATCGACAGGCTCGATAGCTGATTGATAGAAGACTGCAGACCAAACTCGAAGTCATACTCTATTATATCCTCGATCATCCTCCACTCCTGAATCATCATGTGTGCCACCAGGCCTCATGGTTAACGGCTGAAGGCATTTGTCACCACGTTTGCCTTGCCTGGGTGGTACTGGAGGTCAAAATCATAATCCTTCAGGAGCTCCATCCAGTGTCTATGCCTCATGTTCAGCTCGGACTGAGAGAATAGATACTTCAAGCTCTTGTGGTCAGAGAAGAGCTCGAACTTGACCCCATAGAGATAGTGTCTCCACACCTTCAGTGCGAAGATGACTGCTTCTAGCTCCAAATCGTGCGTGGGGTAGTTCAGCTCATGGACCTTGAACTGGCGAGACGCATAAGCCACTGGTCTCCCGTGCTGCATCAGGACAACACCTAAGCCAATATGCGAAGCATCGGTAAATACAACAAATCCATCACTCCTAGAGAGGAGTGAGGACAGGGGCGGACGTCAGATGGTCCTTCAGCTCCACAAATGCCTGCTCATATGTGTCAGTCCAAACAAAATCTGTGCCCTTTCGAGTCAACCTGGTCAACGGGGCTGCAATACGGGGGAAACCCTCAATGAAATGGCATAATAGCCCGCTAAACCAAGGAAACTATGGATCTCGGACACAGTTATGGGCCGGCCTCACTAATACACCACCTCAATCTTCGAGGGGTCCACTGCGACACCCTCCCTTGTCACCACGTGACCGAGGAACTTCACCTCCTCCTGCCAAAACTCACACTTCTCCATCTTCGCATACAGTTGGTGGGCACGGAGGGTCTACAATGCGATCTCCAGATGCTGCATATGCTCCTCATGGGTCCTCAAATATATCAGAATGTCGTTGATGAATACTACAACAAACTGATCAAGATACGGATGAAAGACCTCGTTCATCAACTGGATGAAGACCGCGAGTGCATTGGTCAGTCCAAAGGACATGACCTGAAACTCAAAATGAGCATAAGGCATCCTAAAAGCCGTCTTCAGGATGTCCTCCTCTCAGACCCGAATCTGATGAAAACCGGAACGTAGGTCAATCTTCGAAAAGAACTGTGCACCCTGCAACTGATCAAACAAATCATCTATAGTTGGGAGCGGGTACTTGTTCTTGATCGTGACTTGATTGAGCTCGCGGTAGTCCACGCAGAGCCTCAATGAGCCATCCTTCTTCCTGACGAAGAGTACCGGCGCTCCCCAAGGCAAACTCCTCGGACAAATGAATCCCAATTCATGCAACTCGTCCAACTGTCACTACAACTCCCTCAACTCCATCGGTGCCATATGATACGGGGCCTTCGAGATAGGTGCGGTACCGAGCACAAGATTAATTTAGAACTCAATATGCCAACGAGACGGTAATGCCGGAATCTCCTAGAGCATGTCGGGAAAATCACAGACAATCGGCAACTGATCAATACATGCAGTAACAAGCTGCTCAATGGCGCAGGACATTAAACAAGACAATGACTCTCCTCTGGGCTCGGCAATGAACTGAAACTACGGCAAGCCTGGTATGCAGAACGTGACTATCCTCACGGAATGGTCTAAGATAGAGTGGTGCTCGGTAAGCTAATCCCTGCCCAAGATAACGTCAAAATTTGACATCGGTAGCATAAATAAATTAGCGGGCAAAAAGATATCGCCGACCAGAACAGGGTAAAATGAACAGAAACGGCCCAACACTGTAGTCTTCCCCAAGGGCGTCAATACGGTCAACCCCTCGTGAGCAGACTCTATCGATAATCTAGACGATCGGTAAAAATCCTCAGACATGAATAAGTGCGAAGTACCGAAATCAAATAATACTCGGGCGATGCATACAGATACTGGAAGTATACCCTCAACGACTCCTCTGGAGGACTGCGAGTCCTGCTGAGCTGCGTAGAACCTAGCCTAAGCTGGCTGGAGAGGTGCCTGTCCCCTCTGAGGTCCCTGGTGCTACTGCTGCCTGTAGTACTACTTGGGCCTCGGTGGCTGAGGTGGTTGTGGTCGCTACTGATGGGGTCGCTGCTGCTCTGAAGGCTGTTGTGGCCCACACGGCTGCTACAAATGAGGGCGAGGGCATCATACATGTGGTGCACTGTCCCACAACATCTAAAATAAGTTCCTATATATGGCTACTGGGGTGGCACTAGAGGTGTTGCTGGTGCTCTAGCAGATGGGTGGGTCCTGTACCTCTGTGGCTGTCGATGCTGTTGGGAGCTACTGGAGGAGGCTTCCTCTTCCGGCCTCTCCTCTGATCTCGATCGCTCTATGTGCCAGCCCACTCAGTCTCATAAATCTGAGCCCTCCGTACTACTGCCTGAAAAGTCGGGAGCTCATGCCCAATAACACGGCCTCGAAGACCATAACGCAAGCCGTTCTCGAAACGGCAGGACTTTCGCCCCTCATCATCAACTAAATATGCCGCAAACCTCGATAGTGCCACGAAATGAGTTGCGTACTATGCCACAGACATGTCTCCCTGTACCAAGGTCTTGAACTCTGACACTCTCTGACTACGAATGTGGTCGGGAAAATACTGCTGATCGAATCGATCTATAAAATCATCTCATGTCCAGATGAAGTCGGGCCTTGCAACATGGGTAACAGAGGTCCACCAGTGCTCGGCCTCACCCTGGAGAAGAAATATAGCCAATCGGACTCGCTGTTGGGTCGTACATGCCATAGTATCAAAAATCTTCTCTACATCAGAGCGTCATCTCTCGGCTGCAGTCGGATCTGGCTTGCCCTGAAAATGCGGAGGATCGAGCTATCTGAACTCTCGAAGAAGGGCGCTCGCTCACTCCTGCTCTGCCTGGGCTGGTGAAATAACAGGGTGCCTGCCATGTCCCTGAAGCGCAACCGTCACAGCCTGCAACATCTGCTGTAACTGGGAGGCACTCACTTATACGGTCCGATCCGCACTGGTCTCCGGTGGAGGAACGACATCCTCAGGATGGGGAGCAGGAATTTCTAAGGGTGGAGCAGGAGTCGTAGGTGGTAAAGCGGGAGTCTCAGGTGGTGGAGCGGGAGTCGCTCGGGTCACTCTCCTGGGCAGCATGTCCTATAGAAATGAACAAAGGCACCTATCAATCCTTAAAAACTCTCGAAGGTACGTTAGAGGACTAAATCAGAAGGTTACACACTCGGAACTTAATTGACCTAAACTCATACTAGATATGTGATATTGTTCTCGGTTATTCCCAAGTTATGCTCTGATACTAACTTCTGTCATGCCCCAAACTCAAAAACCAGGCTCATAAAATTTTCGATTGGCGAATCCAGCGCTGACAGCCTTTGTAGTACTCCATTCTCGATTCCCACCACCCATATAACAGGTTCCGATCATGGGATCCTACAAGGAGAATTTTTAATATTAATTTGATTCATAATGAGCATAACTAAAAGCACAACCCATGAATAATAACCACAAGAATACCATCATAAAATCCACTATGATAAAAAACTTTAAAGTACAATGCACATGAAGGGAAATATAAGATAATGATAATGGAAACTCCTGAAGCTCAACTACACACTCCCACTGTGGTGAAGCTACGGCTGCGTCCTAGTGTCACCTGCACACATCAATCGTGCATAAGCTTATAGAAAGTTTAGAGGGTGGTGTAAGTGTGTGCGCAATATGAGCGTGCTCAGAATACAATGTCAGAGTAATGTGAAATCATGCTGATGAGTACATGAATGTAATCAGCTGTACCAAGGCTATGCGGTGTAAGATATGAATGTTATCAGCCATATCAAGACCATGCGATGCGAGATGCAACTCAAGCATGCCAATCCTCATCCAAATCCACATATCAATGTAGCTCATCACTAGAGCATCAAGTATTAGTGCAGTTCTCATTCTAAATAATCATCGGGGTTTAGTACACTCTAAATAGTACTGCCCCTTTCCCAGGCGCATAGTCCAAGTGAGCGTAAGAAACCTCACTATCTGCTTGGCCAATAGTCTATCAATACCTATTTGATACGTCGATAGCAAACCCATCATGAGCTCGTCAAACTCAGCCTAGTAATGCCCCCTACCCTTGGGCAAGTAAGGCCACACCCCTTTCCAACTGACTACGACATAGTGGGAGACGTGACCTCCTGGTATTCGGCCCTCGTGCGCTCATATATCCACTCGGTCTTGACGTTGGAGTTATCCTCTGGTACCATCGGGTTTAGAGATTTTCACCCAGGGACACTATGGCGCCCTGATGCTAGAAACAATATTTCCACTGTCCGATCCTGCCATCCACAATGTGCATGTGGAGGCCACAGCCTTGATGTTACTAGGGCGTGTAGTAATCATGTCATATAAATGTGAAGTGCATGAATTACACTACCAGTCATGCAGTAATCCTGCGTGTACTGCGCGCTCATATAGGGCAACTCCGCCTATCAGGGAGCCCATAAACAATCTGCTCGAAGGCATATGATATGATCAGTCACTCCTCACATCAAGCATACATATGATGTGTATAAGCATGAATTATGGAACTATACTAAACATGTTATATGGTGATGGATTCTGTTCATAACGAAGATGGGCTTAGACGGCCTACACACTACAAGTATGGGCCTATCAATGGGCCCTGGGGTGAGTTACAATGCGGACATTTAACCATCATTGCTCTTACAATGTGGATGTCAAACCATCATTGCCCACAAGGCATGACCGCCAAAAACATCATTACATACATCATGGTGGGATCTCACATTGCAATGGGCCTCATCACATCACATTCAGCCCACATAAAGGCCTCACAAACATCTTATTGGGCCTCATATACATCAAGTGGGCTGCATCATGTGGGTCGCTCCAATGGGCCAACATGCATCAAACGGGCTGCACCAATGGGCTGAATCAAATGGGCTGATTCAAATAGACCGATTCAATGGGCCAAATCACATGGGCCGTATCAAATGGGCCGATTCAATGGGCCGATTCAAATGGGCCAAATCAAATAGGCCAATTCAATGGGCCAAATCACATGGGCTGAACCAAATGGGCCCAAACCAACCACACCATTCACCTACTACTAGAGATCAGTTTAGAGCATTATTTCAAAAAAATGAATCATATCTAAGGATCATCTAGACCATACCACAAATGGTAGTGGTGATAATGATTTCCATAGCTATATTTCCAGTGGGCTCACCATAGTATTTATTTTCTATCCAATCTGTGCATAAGGTCACAAAGACTTGGATATAGAGAAAAACAAATATCATATTAGTTTAAAACTTCCATGACCCCAAAAAGGGTTTCATTGGTAAACGTTCAACTCCACTGTTTCTGTAGTGCAGTCCACCTGATAACTGGATCTGTCTTATTTTTAGCCTCAAGCCTGGAGACAAGCTCACCAAATAGATAGATGGTTGGATACAACACATGCACCAGAGGGTGGGACCCACCGTCCTAGGCTATGAACGGTGTGGATAAGACCCATACATCACGTGTGGTCCCCATGAAATTGGGATGGATGGTTTGGATGGATGAAATCCATCAGCGTGGGGCCATGAGCACGTCAGATGGATGGACGACATGGCTAGAACAATACATTAAGGTGGGGTGCATGAGGCACCGTCTAGATGGACTCAAAAAAATCCATACAGAGATCCAAGTACCACCTCAGGCAGAAATCACTAAGGACAAAATCCTTTAGAAATTAGACGAGAATTAGCTAGTGCTAAACTAGATTAGCTATAAAATTAGTACTAATCACTTTAAATATGATCTGCAAGACCCAAAATGTGTAGAATCATTGACGCTACTTTACCTTGAAATCTAGAATCAATCCCTAAACCCAGTTGCTCTCGGGAGCACCTTGAGACTCTGTATCGGACCTGGACCGCGCGTCAAAAGTCCAATTACTACAAAAATGTATGATTATGACCATTATGTTGGACTTGACCACTACCTCAAAAATTAAGTCCTAATTGTATCCAGAAATGCACAACTTGAGCTCGAAGCGAAGTGTGTGAGAAACGCGAATATCTTTAGGAAATTAACTGGGACTTAAGTAAATTGAGTCATCTCACTTGCAAGCTAAATCTAAGGATTCAGACCATCAAAATCTGACCCAATTACACCCTCAGATCAGGGAAAATTTCTAACACATGTCAATACACTTGTGGCCCTGATCGAGTATCGGTGATCGTTGAACTGAAACTGGTCCGCCACTGTCGATCTATAAATCTGATCGGACCAAAAACTTAGCTTGACCTAGATCCAACATCGGAAAGCTTAATTTTCACCGCATGCAAAAAAGGGGCCTCCAGATGTGCTCCGTTGGACCGAAACGGCCAGTCTTTGGTTATAACCTAAGTATACCATGGCCATGGGGCCATTCTCATCACTTCTGGGCTTATATAAGGGCCTTAAACCCTCTCTCTCTCTCTCTCTCTCCCTCCACATATGAATTTGTAAACCCTAGATAGAGAAGAGAGAGAAAAGAGAAGGAAAGAAAGTGAAAGTTGGAGTTTGTTCCTGGGATTCAATCCCGCTGCTCCACGTGCTTAACCACCCCTCCTGTGTCGCTATTCCGGCGATTCTGATTCTATTCTTAGGTAAGAAAACCTAACCCTAACCTATTTTAGGGTTTTAAATAGAGTAAAGAATGAAATAGCTAATCTATTTCATACTGTAGGTTGCAGTTGTGCCGTAGACGACGAGTTAGAGAACGAACTGAGTTCGTTACGAGTCTACTGGCGAACAGTGCGGATTATAAATGTTTAGGTTATGGTTTTCAAGGCTTTCAATGTCAGTAATGATTTATGACTGACTTGATTGTTGTCACATGTGCATAGATACAATGTTTTCCATATAATACGTATATGTGTAAATTATGTTGCTTTAACGCATTCCATGTGTTTGTTGAAATGTTTGAATGATTATGGAATCGTGATTTATGCTTGCCATGTTTATTGACTAACAATACATGATCGTTGTGCATATGGTGAACCCCTTGAAAAAGGAATTTGCTATAATTTAATACATGTATATGATATGTGTAGCCTAAGTGTTTGATAAAATGCCTAAATGTGAAGATGCTTGTTTAAAATGCATGTAATGAGGGTGTTGAGATGAGATTCTCAACTCCTTATCTATGATTATAGAATCCTTTATATAACCTATCTTACTACTATGTGGGATAAGGATTAAATGCTTATGTACGGTACATGTGTAGTATGTCTTTTGTTGAATTGCTTAGAGTAAGATTTATATTTGATTTTAGCTTTCACATGCTGTCCTTAGTTAATACCTACATATACTATTAATTGTATTGTGTTTAGGGCTACGATGTAGCCCAGGCAATCATGTAATGATTTCTGAGTTAGTGGCTGAGGATTGTTTCACCACACAGGGTGTTTTCGATGAATTCGAGCCGTACATTGGATGTCTACAGTGGTTAGGCCACATGGAGTGCTTACACACTTCATGTCGATCATCTCGATGTGCGTCCATACCAGTCGAGATTGTCAAGTAACCCGATTGACCCGATGTATGTTCACCATGTATGGACACTACTGCTTGAATCTAAGTTACCAAACTCACTAGTGAAAACCCGTTTAACCTTGGTACCTTAATCCGCTAAGACTCATGAGTCGGGCATGGTGGTATGGGACATCGTGGTTGAGCTGTCGGCCTACACTGGGGTGATGAGCCTCCCCGTAGTGTCCGATGAGCAACCCAAACTCGTGAGCCAAATACGGTGGTATGGGACATTGTATTCGAGCTATCGGCCTATCCCCAGTCGGGTTGGTGACGAGCCTTCGAAAATATACTATCAGTTGGTAGGGCGTTGGTGGAGTGACCTTGAGCATACTCTGAGACTGCGTTGAGGCGAAGAGCCTTTCCATAGTAACTAGAGTATAAACTAGGCCTACTCTGATCAGGCGACGAGCCCTTTGTAGTGACCTAAAACCGCAACATTGTATGAGATTTACTAGGACTGATGACTCTAGAATGGATCATTATTTGGGAATTGATATAAGGGAGGTACCTTAGCTTCCCAACCCTGCTGTATGAATAAACCTAACTAAGAATTTGAATAACATGAATCATGCATCGCATTACACGGTGCTTTGGCGAGGAAGTGCACGTTTACTGGGAGTGGTGCATGCTGCGATCGTTAAATGTTGTCGCAAGAGGGAGTGCAGGGAGGGCATGCATCATTATAACATACCATACTTGCATTAACAAGAGTACTTAGGACATGAGTGTTTTATTACTTTATCATTACTGCTTGACTGAATTGATAACATGTTAACCTTTGCTTCATGATTCCACTGAGTTGATCACTCACTCCCATGTTCTGGGATGGTGCTTTAAACACCAACCAGACTCTATTGTAGATGCAGATTATGGCAATGCTCATGAGGCAGAGCCGGACTTCTATGATTACGAGGAGTTCTCCTACATGCAGTTATCAGGCGGGTTTATGTAGACTGCTCTGGTCGACGGGGATTATTCGGTTGTTGACTAGATGTCATTACACATTTTGTATATTTTAGAATTTTACATGTAACTATTTGACCTGGTATCATGATCATACTCAGGAGACTTACAGTCGCTTATATACTTTATATACTTATCATAGTCTTTCGCTTGCGTAATTAATTGTCTCTAGAGTATGATATGTTGTTTGGTATAATCTCACTCATGTTTAAGGTACTAATACAGACAACATTTAATCATCATTATCTATGTTGCATACGTGATGTTTTGGAACTCAGGAGTTGGGCTCCTGCTTGACCCCCAATTTTCAGGGCGTTACAACGGTGTAAATACATACAGTAGTCGATGGGTCCCACGTACGTGGGCCACCCCACTTCCCTCTCTCTCTTTCTATATATATATATATATACACACCTCCATATATAAAATATAATATAATATAATAAGATATATATTATAATATAATACATATCTAAAGTGCCTACCGTCCAGACCCTCTGGACATTCTGGACGGTAGGGATCTAACACAAATAGCATGGTGGGTCCACACGTGTGGCCACCACAACATATATGCTATATATATATATATATATTAAAATATTACACCTTTTTTTTGCTAGCTGGTACACCCCATTGACAGTTCACACTCATGTTGGCCAACGCTGGACGGTATGGATACAACACAGGCACCATGGTGGGTCCCACATGGACATGACCCACTTGTTTGGATCGACCTGATATTTGTGTTTTTTCCTTCTGTCCAGGCCCGCTAATGGGCTGGATGGTGTAGATCCAACACATCCATCAGGTGGGTCCCATGAAGGTGAATGGCATGGATAAAATATATACTTCATGGTGGGGCTACACACACAAACACACCATCATCCATACAAGAGAGAGAAAGACAGAGAGAGAAACAGTGAGATAGAGGGACCCCGCCACTATGGGCCCCTCTCTACATTATATACATCAATGTGGGTCCCACAACAAGTGGGCCCTAAAATTTGAAATAAAAGCTGGATCACTCACCTATTGCACTTCTCCTTGATCCCTTGACTCCTATGCTCCTTGCCTTCAATTTTAATGGAGGTAGATGATGAATGGATGGTTGAGATGGGAGATGAGAGAATGGAAAAGTGGGCCATACTTGGCTTTGGGAGAGAGAGAGCTTGGACGTTGGAATTTTTTGTTGCTTGGGAGATTGTTTGAGAAATGAGGGAGAGAGAGAAGTGATGGGATGATAAGAGATGGAGTGATGGGTAATGGGTTGAGTTATGGAGTTGTAAAATAAGAGATGGGTGGAGAGAGAGAGAGAGTTGACTTTAGGAAGGGGAAAGGGATGGGTTGGTTGTACTTATGATATGGTGTGTACTTGAATTGTACTTGACATTGATTGATTGATTGATTGATGGGATAGGTTATAGAGATTATCTTAGAATTCGCAATGCACTGCGTTTCCTCTAAACGAACACGGGCCCACATCTCCTACCCTGGGTGTCGGGTCGGTGCGCGAGTCGTGGCGTTGGAACCGCGGCAACGACATGGTCACAGGGGTACAAGTTTCGAGTTGAGTCCACTCCGATATGCAGGACTCAACTTAGGATCGTGCACAAACGTCGGATACAGGTCGAGGGTTGTCGGAATTCGACCGAGAGGACCGCGGAAGCCTATGGAGCGGTACGGACTAGGATATGGGTCTTACAACGAGTCTAGCCTTATTTCTTATTATATTCTCTAACTCAACAGATTTATTTTTAAAAATCCACTTGGTTCTTATAATATGTTTATCAAATGGTCTTGGAACCAAATACCATACATCATTTCTAACAAATTGATTTAGTTCATCTTGCATGGCAACTATCTAATTTTCATCAGCGAGTGCCTCTTTTATGTTGGCCGGCTCAATTTGGGAAAGAAAACACAAATAATTATATATGTTTTCTAATTGTCTTCGAGTATGCACACCAGTGAGAGGATTGCCTAGGATTTGATCAATAGGATGGTCTTTGACTGATCATACTTCAGTGTTGATTTGACTTGATGAGGAGTCAGGTTTTTCTATTATATTGACTTCATCATCTTCTGAACTAGTAGTCGGTGTATTTAGATGATCATCAATAACCACATTTATGGATTTCTAAATAACACCGGCTCTCTTGTTGAGAACTCGATACGCTCGACTATTTATAGCATATCCTAAGAAAATCCCTTCATCACTTTTAGTGTCGAACATTCCTAAATTTTCGCGATCACGCAAAATATAGCATGTACTTCCAAAAGCTCAAAAGTATTTAACTGTAGGTCTCTTGTTAAACCATAGTTCATAAGCTATTTTATCTTTTAATTTTCTGATGTAAACTCGATTTATTATATAACATGCAGTGTTAAGAGCTTCAGCCCATAGATTTTTATGTAACTTCATGCTATTCAACATTACATTAGCCATTTCTTGAAGTACTCTGTTTTTCCTTTTAACAACCCCAGTTTATTAAGGTGTTTTAGGAGCTGAAAACTCATGCAATATTCCATGATCGCTACAGAACTTCTCAAAATTGCTATTTTCAAACTCCGATCCATGATCACTTTGGATCTTAGTAATATTCATTTCTTTCTCAATTTTGATACGCTTAAGTATCCTTTTCACTTCATCGAGAGTTTTAGATTTTTCTCTCATGAATGCTACCCACGTAAATCTGGTAAAATCATCCATAATTATTAAGAAATACTTCTTACCAACTCTATTCTCCACTCTAGTTGGTCCTACAAGATCCATGTGGAGAAGTTCAAGAGGTTTAGATGTGGCAAAGGAGTTCACTTTCTTGTGACTACTCCTTATTTGTTTTCCGATTTGACATGCGCCACATATTTTATCCATTTTCTTCAATTTGGGTAGACCTCTTATTAGATTGGCCTTTTTCAGTCTATATAAATTCCAGTAGTTTATATGTCCAAGGCGTTTGTGCCATAATTCGGTCTCATTGGTTTGGACCATGTAACAAGATAATTTAGACGAGCTAGAATCACTTACAATATAGCAACTTTCAGATGCTCAACGACTATTCAATATCACACAACCTTTCTCATTTGAGATCTCGCATCCTTGATTAGTAAAGTTAACACTATGCTTGTTATTGCAGATTTGAAAAATATTCAAAAGATTGTGCTTAAGACCTTCTACAAGTAAAACATTTTCAAAAGGAGGAAGGTTAAAAAGTTGAACCATACCTTGGCCAATTATTTTGCAGTTGCTACCATCACCAAAAGTGACTGACCCATCAGTCATTTCTTTGTAGTTGGTGAACAAATCTCTGTCACCTATCATGTGTCTTAAGTAACCACTGTCTAGGTAGCACTTTAATTGACTCGAAGCCTTGAAGGCAGTGTGGACAACTAGACAAGTAATCTTAGGAACCCATTTCATTATCATTTTGGATTTTGGAGCATTGTTGGTTTTCCTTAGTTTATAATTATTATTAACTCTTATATTCGAGTTAGATTTGAGAAGCTCCTTGAGTAAGTCCATAATCTTCTCAGCTAAAGGGTTATAATTTTGATTTCTAAGGCTAATATGGTTGGCATTAACTTTGAGAGCTTGAAAAGTTTTTAGATTTTTAAAGCTGTTTTGATTCAAGCCTTTTCCCTTTGAGTTAGAGTATTCTCCTTTAACAAACCTAGGAGTTACATTTTTATTTTTCAGAGGCATGTTTTTATCATAGCCCAGACCTGATCTATCTCCACAATTTCTAGATGCGGTTAGTAACTTTTCAAGTTTAGGGTCTCCTTAGGCATACCTCCATGTATCCTTTGAACTTAAGAGGGAAGAAACTTCAAGTTTTAGTTTCTCATTCTCTGATCTTAGTTTTTCTAGTTTAGATGTATTGAAATTTAAGTCACATTTATCTTTTTTAAAACAATTAGAAATATGTGACTTTTCTAAAATAGAGTTTTCAAAATCCTCTTTTAATTTTAGAAATTTCTCTTTCTGAAGTTTAATCTTGACAGCTATCTTACAACTCTCCCTGTATAGGGCATTATAGGCATCATAAAGATCATCTTCATTTTCAGGATCACTTCTCAGATTTTCATATTCAGATATATCACAACTATCTGTGGAAGTGACTCTGGTTAGAGTCATTAAAGCCTTGACTTCACTTGTAGATTCGGGTTCTGAATCATCCGACTTAGAAGAAGCTTCAGAGTAGGACAATTCATCTTATGTGGCTAACATGTATTTTCTCTTTGGCTTGTCCCTTTTTGGACACTTATTTGCCAAATGCCCATATTCATGGCAGTTGAAGCATTGACTATCTTTTAGAGATTTCCAGTTTTTAGTTTTACCCTTTTTCTTCTCAGAGGGTTTTTGAAAATCAACTCTCTTCTTACTTGTAAAAATCTTATAAAACTTTTTAGCTAATAAGACCATATCATCCTCTAAGTTTTCATAATCAAAATTATTACTATCTTGAGAAATACATTTGGATGATTTAAGGGCTATAGACTTACCTTTTGGAGCTTTGAAATTCAACTCATGAGTTAGAAGTGAACCAACAAGTTCTTCCACCCCCATATTATTAGTGTCTCTAAGTTCCTGAATGGCAGTCACCTTGGAATTGAATCTCTCAGGAAGTGATCGCATTATTTTTGCACAAACTTTACTTTCTGGGATGTTATCTCCAAGACCTCACATAGAGTTAACTATGTCATTTAGTTTTGTATAAAATTTCATGAATGATTCATTTTCTTCTATACGAATTTCCTCAAACCTAGTGATAAGGATCTGAACTTTAGACTTTTTGACAATAGTTGTTCCCTCGTATGTCATTTCAAGGATGTCCCAAGCTTGTTTTACAGTATCACAAAATATAATTCTTTTGAACTCATCTGCTGATAGTGCATAAGTGATTGCATTTAAAGTTTTGGCATTATCACTGCTCTCATTTTTTCTGAAGAGTAGGCCACATATAATACGGTGTTTCTTTAAGGGACTTAGTTCCATCAGTGCCTAGAACTTCAGACATAAGTGGGTTCCATCTAGTCACTGTGGCTTGCCACACACTTTCATCAATGGACCTTAAAAAGATCCTTATCTTGACTTTTCAATAAGCATAATTAGAGCCATCAAATGGTGGTAGCCTAGTAATAGAAAGGCTATCAAAATTTGACATATTATGAGCTTGAGATTGATTAGCTCAGGAAATAAATCCAATGGAATGAGCTATTAAGCTTTGATACCACTTGAAAAGAGCGAGCTCTCAGTCCTAGAGAGGGGGGGAGGTGAATAAGACTATGTCAAATAAAAATAAAATGTGAAAAATAAATACAAATAGCTGAAATAAATTGCAACGTCAAATGCACTAGTCTTGAGAGGTTGATACAAATGTTGTTCTAAGGACAACCTTATACCAAAAACCAAGGATTATGGTAGGACAACCTGATTTCTAGAACTTTGGTAAGTATCAAAAACTCAAACCGATATAGAGGCAAAAGAAACAAATCTAGCCATTACAACATTCACCATAAGTACATAAAAGAGATACAAGCATTCACACACAAATATCAAATACAACATCCACCACAACTCTAAGAATTATAGTGGTTCAGTGTGTACACTAACTGTTCACAAACAGCCACACCTACTCCACTCCCAATATCCACAAAGCACATGGTATTGGCTTTCACTATGAAAGAAGGTTTTCTAAGGTTCACCTTAAAACCTTTACAGATGTGTTTTTTCATATTGGGCTTACACAATCAAAAACCCCACATTGAGATTTTCCTAGCTGATCTCACTCAAAACCAAAAAGGAGATTTTTCTAACTGAATCTCTCAAAGCAAATACAAAAAATTGTAAAAATATTTATCTAAAGATTTTTCTTCAATGTAGCCAGTAGAACTGCTTCTTTGTAGATGTAGATGTCAAAGTTCTATATCACAAATGTAAGGGTTCTAGGTCTAGATGGATTTTAAATTAAATCCAACCTTTAGCTACTTGGATTCAATTTCTTGGATCTCAAAAAGGGTTAAAGCACAATTCCCTTTTTATCAAATAAGATTGAATAACAAGAGATCAAGAAATTCAAAACCAAAAAGCTATATAAAAGAATCTTAAATACTATATAATAGCTTCACAATAGCGGGGACTTAGTTCTCAAAGAGGTGGCTTGAACTGGCTTGGAATGAATGAAAAAATCTAAGAAAAATCCTCTATTTATAGGCTTCAATTTGGTTCCCTCGACTGGTTTAAGGTTTGCCTTGACTGGTCCTGGCAGTAACCAATTTTCAAATTTTTTGGCGCGATCAGATAAATCTGTCACTCGACTGGTCGAGTGGGTAAAAATCTCATTGCTGGAGTTCGAGTCGAGCCAGTCTCACGACAAGTCGAGTAGGGTGCTCGACTGGTCGAAGAACCACCAGAGTTATCCAAAAATTCGAGTAAATTTCTGGACTGGTCGAGCTAGTGCCTGGACTAGTCGAATCATGACTACAATTAGTCGAAGCAAAGCCTAAAATAAGTACATTGACCCAATTTAAATATGCAATATTAATGACCTAAGCCCAAGATCTTTCTAGGGTCATGTATACCTTAAATGTGAGCATAGAACTTGTAACATCGGTCGCTTTAGTAAATAGTATACTTGAGGCACTTTGAAGCTTTATCTTGTACACTTTGAAGCTTGAAACTTGTGTACTTGATCTTGAGCTTGTAAACTTGAACTTGAGCTTGTGTACTTGATCATAACTTGATCATGTAATGCACTTGGACTTGAACTAGTATTTGAAGTCGCACTTGCACTCGGTCTTATGTATGAACTTGATTTGGTATCTGCAGTTGAACATGCACTTTGATTTGAAGTAGTAGTAGCACTTTGATGTTGATGTAGATGACTTGAAACTCATCTTCGAATGAAGGTGAACTTTCTATCGATTGAACGTGAAGGTGAACTTTCCATCTATCAAACAAGTCAATTACTCTCAAGTGGTTTGTCACTACAAAATTTGACAACACAGGGTGCTAGATCTAAAACATAGCACTTAAATGTAGTGCCCCAAAATTCAAGGACTAAGTAGCTACTCGGCTCCCGAATTCTCGAGTGCCATGTGTGCAATAATGAGTCATAAATGCATATAGTTAATCAGTTATTAGCAAGCAATGACGAATTAGATTAAGCATATTTAATTGCTAATCAGATAATTAAGTTTCAAGTGCTACTAACTAGTTTAAAATTCCATAGTAAATTTATATTCATCATAACAACTTAATAAATTTAAATAACAGTCATCCATGGATCCAATCCCATACACTCATCACTCCCCAAAATGATCTGGGGTCTGGCCTAGTCCCGTCGACATCCACCTTGCTAATATGCCAGCCAAACTCTTGTTAGTACGCCCGCCCCTCGTCATCGTCGACACCGACATCGTCCAATGCATGCTGCTCTAGGGTACCTGCATCTATATCAGGTTCTGTTTGGTGTTTTAAAATACCGTCCCAGAGTGGGAGTGAGTGATCAACTTAGTGGTACCATTAGCAATAGGCATACAAATTATCATGCATATGATACATTTAATGAACAGCAAGCAGCATAGAATTCTAAACATTGTTGTTAATGCAAATGCATGCTTATGATATGATGCATGCTCCTCACCAACCAGCGCTCCCTCAAACGATGACATCTAACGTTCGCAATGAAACAACACTCCCTCAAAAGCCACCTCGACTGCATAATCGTCAATAAATATAATGCAATGTCATGAAATATGTTAGCCTGGTTAATTAGTTAAGTTCATTCGTCTAGCAGGTTGGGGAAACCGGAATACCCTTAGTGAGTTTATTGCCCTAATCCAATCGCGCAGCTCATGGGCTGTGGTCATGTGACTCTTGCGACCCTTAGCCCTATAGTGGGGTCGTTAATCCTAAAAAGAAGTATAAACATGGACGAAATCAATTGGGACTTAAATGTCCTTGCGGTCACTATAGGGAGGTCGTCACCCCAACACTGGCCGACAACATAGGTATAGTGTCCCATACCACCGTTCCCAGCTCACGAGTCTAAGTACTCAATGGACACTACGGGGAGGCTCTTCACCCCAGCCTTAGCCGACAACATGGGCATAGTGTCCCATACCACCATCCCCAACTCATGAGTCTTGTGGGCCGTACGTAACAATTTGAAGTGGGCGTAATGGCCTCAGGGTACTTCAGGTGCATACAGGCATGATCAAACATGGTTAACGTGCAAGGATGGTCGATTTATAATCAATATGCCCCGACGGAGTGAACTGTAATTAATCGGCCTGAGAACACTGTCTCATGTAGTCCAATTATGGCCAACAACCTATAGTTCAACTATTCGGGCCAGATTCACTCACGGACAGGTCCAACAAGGACCGCCCAAGAAATTTCAGGTAATCGATCAATCCATAGGGGAATATGTAACAATTCACAACAAAACATGGATTCCTTAGATATAATTAACATATGGCAAACACAATTTCAGTATAATCGGTATATGAACAGCCACACATAAAGTTCTACTCAAATTTATAGGTTCTACATAACATATTCCAGCCTATACAATTATGTGGACAGCCATATAGCAATGCACAAAATAAATCTTCCATAGGTTAATATACATCATATAATTCAATCATGCATTAAAAATCCAGACAAGTGACTCGACCCAATCAGCCAATCCTCATCACTACATGCCTACACTCAAGCATATTCAATCACAAATTTAGGAAATCAAGGAATCAAACATCAAACAACAATTCATGTCTCTTTCCAAGTAAATTAACTCCAAATCAGGGAATCAATTAGTAAATCAGCAACAATTTGGGGAAAATTAAATATTCGCATCCTACATGACATGCAAATCATTAGGTCATATGATTGGGATATTATGGTATCATCCCTTCTTAAAATTTTAGTAATTTCTAGTCCCTTATCCTAGTTATGCAATCCAAACATAAATTCAGCTACATGCACTAACAATTCACCAATCACATTCATTAAACCTACTCTAGGCGCGATAACTAGCCACCTAAAGGTAATGGTCCGCACTTATTCTTAGTCGGAGGTTGCTAAGATGGTTCTAGCGAGGCCGGGTCCGCAAGCTTAAGGTGTTGGGGCCTGCATTGCATAGAATGGAGGATAAGACACATGTATGTTACAAAAATCAAGGAAGATATAATTTAGAACTCCATCTTACCTTAGATGAGTTCGAATCCCACTCCAACAACGATTGGAGTCGGCGTGGAGAGGTGAAAGTGTCGGGATTTTAATATCCCAAGCTCCAAGCTCACATGCACCACTAGAGAGGCCCTTCTCTCTCCTCGTTCTCTGTCTCTCTCTCTCAGCTGCTGAAGTTTATAGGAGTGAGAGAGAGGGCTGGATATAAATATCCAGAAATTTATTTCAGTTGGCCTTGCACTTTGGTAATTGCCTCTAATGGCCCTATGGGGCCCATTCTGGTTATTGGGGCTACCCTGATAGACCGCTTGCCCATCTGAAGCATGGGATAAGTGCCCTATATCTATATGAAGGGTTGGACGAAGTTTGATCGCAAACGGATGTAGGGTTTTGCCGCAGCAACCCTATTCGTGATCAACGGTCATCGTTCCACGATCAGCAGTCAAATTTTATGGGTAAGGGCTAAGAATTATTTCTTACCTTCAATCTAAATTTAAAAGAGATCTGATGGCTAGAACTCTTGGATTTGCATACTCAAGTAGCAGGGCTATTTGATTTAATTTCAGGATTTTATTTCTTTAGGCTAAGCGACTTACGGTTTGCAAGTGCCAGTAGGGTAGCATTGATCAACCATTTCTGGCATCTTCTAGGCTCGGCATCTGCGTGGGACTACAAGCCCAGCGAGACCTAAGGCCTGATAAAGTTTTAAAATTTTTGGACCTTCCTCGGGCGATACACAGCTCGTACGAACAATCGCCAAGTATGGCTCGATCGTCTAGCTCTACGTCCCAAGCACAATTTGATTTAATCTCATTAATGGTCAAGTTTGTCATTAATTAGTCCATAATAGGCCCACACATGAGATTAAATTATCCGATCCTGCGTCGGCTTGCATGTGCACCTCAGGACATTGTTCTCTTTTTAGACGGGGCGTTATAATCTACCCCCCTTACAAAAAAATTTCATCCTTGAAATTTGTACCTGTTCGAATTGCTTGAGCAGGTTGGGATAGTGTTTGCGTACTTCAGCTTCGGTTTTCCAAGTGGCCTCTTCTTCTCTATGATGAGTCCATAACACCTTCACTAGTGGGATCACCTTGTTTCGCAGCACTTGCTCTTTCTTGTCCAAAATTCTAGTGGGCTTAAGAATATACATGGCATTGTCCTTGAGTTCCACGTGGTCCCACCGAATAATATGTGAAGGGTCTAGAACGTACTTCTTGAGCATAGAGATGTGAAATGCATTATGTACGCCAGCGAGGGGAGTAGACAAGGCCAAAAGATATGCAACCGGTCCTATCTAATCTAAGATCTGAAAAGGGTCGATATATCGTGGGGTAAGTTTTCCCTTTTTACCAAAACATAGAACTCCCTTCATTGGTAAAATTTTCAGAAATACATGGTCTCCTGCTTCGAACTCCAAGTCTCTTTGCCTTGTATCCGCATAACTTTTCTACCTACTCTAGGCCGTCAATAAGCGTCGTCTGATAATTTTAGTCTTCTCTGTGGTTGTCTACACCAAATCAGGCCCCAACAAGCTCTTCTCGCCAACTTCAGACCAACAATGAGGAGCTCGACATGGGTGCCCGTATAAGGCTTCGTAGGGTGCCATGCCGATGCTAGCTTGGAAATTGTTATTGCAGGTGAACTCGGCATAAGGGAGACACTCATCCCAACTGTCTAAGAAATCCAATGCATATGCTCTCACCATATCCTCTATTATTCGATTCACATGTTGTCTATCCATCAGTTTGAGGGTGGAAAGCAGTGCTAAACTTCAACTTGACTCCCATAATGTCTTACATTTGGGTCCAGAGCATTGAAGTGAATCGTGTGTCTCGGACCTACACAATTTTCAAAGGAATACCATGAAGTCGAACTATCTCTTTGATATATAATATGGCTAAGTCGTCCATAGAGTATGAAGTTCGAATAGGGAGAAAGTGAGCTAATTTAGTCAATCGGTCCACAATCACCCAAATTGAGTCATGCCCTCTCTTCGTTTTAGGCAAACTCGAAATGAAATCCATAGAAATGTAGTCCCATTTCCATTCGGCAACCATTCGGCAAGTGGCATGGGTTGTAAGAGACTTGGTGGTCAACGATGCTTGGCCTTGACTTGTGGACATTAAGGCACCGAGATACAAAGCCAGCTATCTCTCTCTTCATGTTGTCCCACCAGTAATTATGCTTGAGGTCCTGGTACATCTTGGTACTTCCAGGGTGCATGGCTAGCTTAGAGTTATGGGCCTCAGCTAGCAATGCTTCCTTCAACTTGGGATGATCTGGGACACAGAGATGGCCTTAAAAGCGTAAGCCTCCATCAATGCCAATTCTCCATTCGGAATCACTTCGAACGGCCACAAGTTCTCTAATGTTTAATAACAATTCATCGCCCCTTTGGGCCTCAATGATCCAACTGTTGACTATAGGTTGGGCGTGAATATGTGCAATGACTTCATAAGGTTCTTCTATTTTTAGCTTTAGCTCGAAGTCTCGCACGAGTTCTATCATATTCCATTCTTCCACCATTAGTGGAGCCGCAAACTCGACAGTTTTCTTTCGGCTTAAGGTATTTACCACTAGATTGGCTTTACCAAGATGGTAAGAAACCTCAAATTTGAAGTCCTTCAAGGTCTCCATCCAACGTCGTTGCCTCATATTTAAATCTCTCTAGGTGAAGATGTACTTGAGGCTCTTGTGGTCACAAAAGAGCTCAAATGCTTCCCCATATAGATAGTCTCCATATCTTCAAGGCAAAAATGACCGCAGCCAGTTCTAGATCATGAGTGGGGTAGTTTTCTTCATGCTTCCTTAATTGTCGAGAAGCATAAGCAATGACTCTGTCCTTCTGCATAAGGACGCAACCTAAACCCACGCGAGACGTATCAGTAAAAATGGTGTACTTGACCCCTTGTTCAGGCAGAACGAGAACTAGGGCCGAAGTTATCCTTTCCTTTAACTCCTTAAAGGCTGCTTCCACCTTCCCATTCCAGGTGAACTTGAGGTCCTTTCTAGTGAGCTGGGATAACGGTTGGGCAATCTTTGAGAAATCTTTGGTTAATTAGCTGTAGTATCCTGCCAATCCCAAGAAGCTTCTAACTTCTGTAACTGAGCTCGGCCACTTCCAGTGTTGTATTGCCGCCACTTTGGCCAAATCTAAGGAGATGCCTTCTTTAGACACCACGTGGCCCAAAAATTTCACTTCTTCTTTCCAAAAGTCGCACATCCAAAAATGGGCATACAACTTGTTCCGCTTGAGCATTTCTAGAACCACTCGCAGATGTTCCTCATGTTCCTTACGGCTCTTGGAATATAACAGAATATCATCTATGAACACGATAACAAATTGATACAAAAACGGTCTGAAGACTCTGTTCATTAAATCCATGTACAGAGCTAGTGCACTAGTGAGTCCAAAAGGCATGACCAAGAACTCATAATGCCCAAAACTGGTCCTGAATACTGTCTTTGGCACATCTTCAACTTTAATCTGCAGTTGATGATATCCGGATTACAGGTCGATCTTCCAGAAGTATTGGGCACCTCTCAATTGGTCGAACAAATCATCGATCCGAGGCAAAGGGCACTTGTTCTTTATAGTGACCTGATTCAGCCTTCGATCATTAATGTATAACCGTAGGGAGCCATCCTTCTTTCTTACAAATACGATTGGGGCTCCCCACGGGGACACACTGGGTGGGATAAAACCCACGTCCAATAATCCACCAATTTGAAGTCAGAGTTCCTCCATTTCATACGGAGGCATCCGATAAGTTGGGAAAGAAATGGGTGCAGTGCTCGGCATCAGCTTAATGGTGAAGTCGATCTCCCGCCAGGGAGGAAGTCCTGGAATATTCTTAAACACATCAACAAAGTCGCTCACTATGGGGGTACGAGTTAATGAAATCTCTTCGGGATCTTCTTCTAGCGAAGCATAACAGAGGACTCATTGTGGGTAGTTAACTTGAATTGTGATCGTAAAGGGAGAGTTACTTTCTTCATATATGGTCACCATTCGATCCTCACAGTTGATCTTGGCTCTCATTGTGGAGAGTCAATTCTTACCCAAGATCATGTCGTAGTGGAAGACCTTCGTGACTATGAGATCCATGTGTATCATTTTTCTTCCAAAGTCTACAAGACAACCTCGGTAGACGAATGTAGCTTCGGTGAAGGTTCCGGCTACCACTATGATTCTTACTCCCGACATGAGAGCAATTGGTAGTCCTAAACTCTCGACAGTTGTGGATGATATAAGTGAAGTTGTGGACCCAGTGTCCACAGGAAGAAAAACAAGTGTACCTTAAACATGGGCCATAACCTCAAACGCTACAGGAGTAATCGCGACTGCATCAACACCCTCTACTATTAAAGCATGAACTCGTGCTTGCTGAGGTCGATTGGGCTGATATGTAGGTCGAGACGACGGCCTAATTTGAGGGGTTGACGACCTACGTGTCTGTTGAGATGGGCCTACGACATGTTGAGGGGGTGCATGCAATGCTAGCTGCAGTAGACGGCTCATGCACTGTGGGGGTACATATCCGTGATCTCTCATTCTTAAAAAATAGTAGGCCTCTAAATAGCCCACCTTCTGACAATACCCGCACACACAGTCGGGACGAGCGTATGTGGGTGGAAGAGGCATGTACTGGGGAGCGGATTGGGTGGCACTCTCCTTCCTGATGAGGACGAGGATTGTCCTCCAGTTCTTCCTCGGGACTCAGCTTGTATACGTGCCCGAGAAACCCCTTCACCATCCTACTCTGACTGCAGGGACATTTCCACCAGCTCTACATAAGTCTAAATATTCGTACAGTACATTTTCATGTGAATCCCAGCTCTCAAACCCTCAGCAAAGCGCCTCATGCATGTTTCTCTGTCGGCCACGATCTTCGGAGCATAAAGAGATAATTAATCAATTTTCTTATTCGGCCACCGACATACCTCCCTGCTGGAGGCGCAAGAATTTGTTCTCTTTCTCTATACGGTAAGTACATGGGAAATACTTTTGGAAGAACTGTGTCTCGAAGTCCTCTCACATCCATACAAAGTTTTTAAGGATCGTTCTTAATACGCTATCCCACCAAATGTCAGCTTCCTTCTCGAACAAGTAGGATATCAACTCCACTTGCTCGGCTTCCGAGCAATGAAGAGGCCGGATTGCTTTTGTAACCCAGTTTAGCCAACTCTCGGCCTCCTCGGGTCTGTGAGTACTAGCAAAAGTAGGTGGTCTTAACCTTTGGAAGCGCTCGAAAAGATTGTATGGAGCGACTGACGTTTCAACTTGACCTGGTGATGGTGCATTCATATGATGAGCCATTGCTCCCACCAAGGTATGCAGCAACTGTTGTTGTTGTTGCATCACATGCAACATTTGCTCCATAATGCCCCCAACTGGGGTGGCTCGATGCACAGAGGCCTTGCCCTAGATTTGTGGTGCCTCTGGGAGTTGGTTCGACATCTCATTGTCCATGTCAATTTGACTGGCTCCACCCCGACTAGGAGGCAATTCATTTGGGGCAAGCCGCTCACCATCGTCTCTCCCGCCCAAGGCTAGGTGGACAAGACAGCTATCACCTTGGGGCCTCATTGTCTTGAAAGCCAATGTCTTAATATTTAGATACCAAACACCCATGGACGTAGGGTACGATATTCATAGAGTTAGAGCGGTATCATACATACATTATCAATTCTACAAACATTCCACACATTACTTAACAAAAGCAGTTTCATGCATTTCATTAAACAAAATTTGTCATTGTTACATATGTTATGGCATTACATATACAATGACAGAGAATGCGTGATTGCTAACCAAACAGAAGAACTTTAACCTTTACAACCCAAAATAACTATATTAAGCCTATCCAAGGCTATTACAAAAAGAAAGAAACAAACACATCCCGACGCTCCTATTCCTCCGATTCTGGTGACAGAGGAGGCACTCCCTTATCCTGGATGCAGCATAGGATCTCCTTTAAGGTACGGGATACCTTCTTCAACTTCTTTACGTATGCCTGATCCTCTTCTAGCTTGGCCAGACATTCATCGCGAGTGATCTAATCCTGGCGTTCAGCGTGAGTTTGGGAGGCTCCCAGTCGGAGTCCTGGGCCTCCACTTCTTCTTCCTGTTCTTCATCCTCACTTCCCTCCTCTATCTTGTCCCCCAGTTCCTCCAGTTGGGCCACACGCTGCTTGGGGCCTATCTTCATATTGTTGAGGGTGTTTTCGTTGATGAAGCGGGTAGGGGCGAGATAGTCCATGTGCAGTCTGAACCCAAAACTATGGAGAATTTTACAAATCAATCGGCCAAATGGGAGGGACTGATCCTCCTGAACAGATTGTACCTTCTTCACAATCTAAGTCAAGACAAGAGTGAGCAGGCACACTTATCTCCTTATCCTACTCGGTATAGGAAGTCCACCATAAATCTAGTGCACTCCGTGTAGTTGCTCGACCTGGGATACACATTATACGTGCATATATGGTGGAGCAGGCGATAGTCAGGGGTCATGTATGTCATTTTGAGGATATTCTCTTCCCTCCATTCAACGAATCGGCCGCATAAGAAACGTGTGCAGTGATCTCTCTCTCTTCTCTCAGTGAGGTTGGTCTCACTGGCATGAACAACGACGTGCTCCACTCCCATAATGCGGGCAATAACATCCACATCAATCCTGGCTTCCTGTTTGCCCAGGGGAATGATAAACTGGAGAGGTTTAAGGGTTGGGTCCTTCATGTGTGTGTAAAAGGTTCGTACAAAGCCCCCATTAGTGTGAGAATTTCCTTCAAATATAGGACCCCAACCATTCACCAGAAGATGGTCAATCATCGGATATTCTCCAAATAGCCTCTCATTCACATGAGCTTCAAAAACAACCTTACGTTGACAGAATTTACCAAGCTCCATGCCCGCCCGTAGAGACCTCTCTATTGGGATTTAGGGATCAAGGTCTCACATTGACCATCGCTTGGTGCTCCAACTCACACCGGCACTTATCTTCTTCTTAGAACCGCTCGAGCGGCTTGGGTCGGCTTTGTCCAGGGCCACTCGTTTCTTTTCCATGAGGGAAAGGAGCATAGAAATGGAGAAATGGAGGTTACCACCTCAAAGAAGGCCATGGAGGTGGAAAGGGGTATGGAATGGAAAGATTTCAAGGAGATAGAAGTTATAGGACCTTAGAAAGGGGATTTTATGCCTTAATGAGACAAGTTTGGGATGTGTAGGGAGGATTTAGGAAGATTGAGAGTAAGGGGAGGTTAAAAGGGAAGCATGCAAGGAAGAAAGAGGCCCTACAAGCATGAAGAAGGAGATTTGAAACTGAAGGAGGGTTTAGGAGCGTTTCGGAGGAGCAAAAATGGTTGGAAAAGGGGGAAAAATGGGTTTAAAGAGGATGTGAGTCGTGCAAGGGGACCCCCACACGTGGGAGGGACCCACATGCTTGGGCCGGCGGCGGCACGCCGTCTTCATGGCGATGCCACCGCAGTCCTCTAGGGCTTGTGGCAGTGCGCCGCCGATCTAGCGGTTCTGCTGCTTCTCTCTAGAGGTTTTGACGGTATCGCCGCCATTCGGCGATGGCCACCCCCTAGGGTTTGTGTTTTCACTTCGTGGGACCCCCTGAGTCCCCCTAAATGTATCTGTTTCATCTCTAAGTTGAATATGGTGCATGTACTGCGGTCCAAGGGCTGTTTTCTGCCTAAATGGGAGTTCGTAAGCTGAGTACACTAGCCCAGGTGGTTTAAATTTGATATAGACACATCCTTGGTTTGTCCTAGTTAGGTTCAAACTGATCTAGTGTCAAATGGGATTGTTAAATTCACGGACTGGACTATAGAAGTCCTCTGAGCTACTAGAGCAGCTTAGACTCACGTTGTTTAGCCTTGGTCAGCTTAGACTGTCTAATTTCTAGTTAGAAGTGACTTGGATCACTTCGTATAACTTAAGTGGTCCTACTTCTTATCCTAGGCTAGTCTACAGGGGTCAATCTTGCTGATTAGGCAAAGTCTTGGGATCCTAGTACTATATTTAAATTCAGTCACTACCTCCTAAGTCAGAGTGCTTCATGATAAACTCGTTGCCCTAAGCCTGGTTTAATCCAAATCATGCTCTGATACCAACTCTGTAGCGCCCCAAAATTCAAGGACCGAGTAGCTACTCGGCTCCCTAATTCCTGAGTGTCATGTGTGTAATAATGAGTCACAAATGCATTGTAACATCTCAAAAAAATTCGTACAAAGACCCGAGTACCACCTCAGGCAAAAATCACTAAGGACCAAATCCAGACGAGAATTAACTAAGTGCTAAACTAGATTACCTATAAAATTAGCACTAATCACTTTAAATACGATCTGTAAGACCCAAAATAGGAAGAACCGTTAACGCTACATTACCTAAGAACTTAGGATCCATCTCAAAACCCAGTTGCTCTTGGGAGCATCGTGAAACTCCGTATGAGACCTGGATTGCGCGTTGAGAGTCTGATTTCTGCAAAACTATACAATTATGACCACTTTACTGGGCTTGGCAACTATCTCGAAAATCAAGTCCTAAAGGTATCCAAAAATGCATAACATGAGCCCGGAGCGAAGTGTGTGAGAAACGCAAATATCTTTAGAAAATGAACTGAAACTTATGTGAATTGAGTCGTTCACTTGCAGGCCAAATCTAAAGATTCAAACCATCAGATTCTGACCCAATTACACCCTTGGATCAGGAAAAATTTTCAACACATGTCAGTGCACTTGTGACCCTGATCGAGTACCAACGACCGTTGAACTGAAACTAGTCCCCCACGACCAATCCACTGATCCGATCGGACTGAGATCTTAACTTGACCTAGATCCAATGTTAGGGAGCTTAAGTCCGACCGCATATAGAAAAGGTGCCTCCAGAACAGCTTTGTTGGACCGAAACGGCCACTAATTGGTTATAACTTAAGTATACCATGGCCATGGGGCCATTGAGTTCAGTTTTAGGCCTATATAAGGGCCTTAAACCCTCTCTCTCCCTTCACATACGAATTTGTAAACCCTAGAGAGAAGAGAGAAGAAAGAGAAAGAAAGAGAGAGGAAGTGAGTGAGAGAGTAGGGGATTGTTCTTGGAATTCTTCCCGGCCACTCCACGTGCTTAACCACCGTAACCGTATCGCTGTTCCGGCGATTCTGACTTCGTACTTGGGTAAGAAATCCTAACCCTAATCTGTTTTAGGGATCTAAAGAGAGTATGTGATGAAATAGCTAACCTATTTCATGCAATAGGTAGCCATTGTGCCGTAGACAAAGACTTATTGTACAAACTAAGTTCGATACAAGTCTACCGGCGAAAGGTGCAAACTATAAATGTTTAGGTTATGATTTTTAAGGCTTTCAATGTCAGTAATGATTTATGACTGACTTCATTGCTGTCACATGTGCGTAGATGCGATGTTTTCCATATTATATATGTGTGTGTGTGTGTAGACTATGTTGATTTTAATGCATTCCACGTGTTTGTTGAAATGATTGAATAAGTATGGAATTATGATTTATGCTTGCCGTGTTCATTGACTGAGAATACTTGATTGTTGTACGTATGGTGAACCCTTTGTTAAGGGATTTGCTATAATACTTGTTATAACTACTTTATTACATGTATATGGTATGTGTAGCCTAAGTGTTTGATAAAGTGCATGAATGTGAAAATGCTTGTTTAAACGCATGTAATGAGGGTGTTGAGATAGGATTCTCAATTCTCTTAACTATGGTTATAGTATCCTTTATATAACCTATCTTACTACTATGTGAGTTAAGGATGAAATGCTTATGTATGGTAACATGTGTACTATGTGTTTGGTCGAATTGCTCAAGTAAGATTTATATTTGATTTTAGTTGTCGCATGCTGTCTTTGGCTATTACATGCGTATACAATTACTTGGAATGTGTTTGGGGCTACGAGTTAGTCCAAGCGATCGGTAAAGATTCCCGAGGTAGTGGCCGAGGTCGTTTCACCACACCAGATAGGTTTGAGGAATCGGAATCATACGCTACTAGTCAACAATGGTTAGGCCACGTGGAGTGCTTATGCACTCCATATCGATCAACTCGACATACGCTCGTACCAGTTGAGCTTGTCAAGTAACCCGATTGGCCTAATGTATGTTCACCATGTATGGATGCTACTGTTTGAATCTAAGGTACCAACTCACCAGTGCAAAGCCCGATAACCTTGGTACCTCGATTCGCTAAGACTCATGAGCTGGACATGGTGGTATGAGACACCGTAGTCATGTTATCAACCTACGATGGGGTGACGAGCCTCCCCATAGTGACCAGTGAGCAAACTAAACTCGTGAACTGAATACGGTGGTATGAGACACTGTATTCGAGCTATCAGCCTACGAATAGGTGACGAGCCATTCGTACTGACCTCAAGTATACACTAGGTCTACGCTAAGGTGATGAGCCTTTCTATAGTTACTTCAAGTATGAACTAGGCCTGTGCTGATGGTGACGAGCCACTCCATAGCAGCCTAGAACTGTCTATCGTATGTGACTACTAGGATTGATGACCCTAGATGGATCAATGTTTGGGACAATGATATAAAGGGAGGTACCTTAGCTTCCTAACCTGCTGTATGAATAGACTAATTAAAAACTTGGCTAATCACATACATGCACCACATTTGCATGTGCCTTTGGCGTTGGAGTTGAGCATAGAGGAAAGGGTGCATGCCGGGATCGTAAGATGTTGTCACAAGAGGGAGTACAGGCGAGGGCATACATCATTATAACACATTATCCTTGCATTAACTAGAGTACCTAGGAATGCTTGCTGTATTGTTTTATCATTACTGCTTGACTGAATTGATAACATGTTAACCTTTGCTTTATAGCTCCACTAAGTTGATCACTCACTCCCATGTTCTGGGACGGTGTTTTAAACACCAACCAGACCCTGTTGTAGATGCAGATGATGGCAATACTTTCGAGACAGATCCGAACTTTTACGATGATGAGTTCTCCTATATGCAGCTATCAGGCGGGTCTATGTAGACCATGTTTTGATCGACGGGGTTGCAAGGATGTTGTCTAGATGCCATTACACTTGTCATTTTACATTTTAGAGCACCCATGTATATTCATTTTGTCCATTTTGGGAGTATACATGTATATATTTAACCTGGTAACATGTTCATACTTTGGAGACTTACAACAGTTTATACATTTTATATAATTATCACAGTCTTCCGCTTACATAATTTAATTATCTCTAAAGTATGATATGCTATTTAGTATAATCCCACTCATGTTTAAGGCACTAATATAGACAACATTTAATCAACATTTTCTATGTTGCATAAGTGATGTGTTGAAACTTGAGAGTTGGGCTCTGCTCGACCCCCGATTTTTAGGGCGTTCCATGCATATAGTTAATCAGGTATTAACAAGCAATGATGAATTAGACTAAGCATGTTTAATTGCTAATCAGATAATTAAGTTTCAAGTGCTACTAACCAGTTTAAAATTCCATAGTAAATTCATATTCATCATAACAACTTAATAAATTTAAATAACAGTCATCCAGGGATCCAATCCTATACACTCATCACTCCCCAAAATCATTTGGGCTCTAGCCTAGTCCCGCCGACATCCACTTCGCTAATATGCCCCGCCAAACTCCTGGTAGTATGCTCGCTCTTCATCGTTGTCGGCACCGACATCATCCAATGTGTGCTGCTCTAGGGTACCTACGTCTATATCACGTTCTGGTTGGTATTTTAGAACACCGTCCCAGAGTGGGGGTGAGTGATCAACTCAGTGGTACCATTAGTAATAGGCATACGAATTATCATGTATAGGAAACATTTAATGAACAGAAAGTAGCATAGAATCCTAAACACTGTTGTTAATGCAAATGCATGGTTATGATATGATGCATGCTCCTCACTAACCAGCATTCCCTCAAGTGACGACATATAACGCTCGCAATGAAACAACACTCCCTCAAAAGCAACCTTGACTGCATAATCGCCAATAAATATAATGCAATGTCATGAAATATGCTAGCCTGGTTAATTAGTTAAGTTCATTCATCCAGCAGGTTGGGGAAACCGGAATACCCCTAGTGAGGTTATTGCCTTAATCCGATCGTGCGACTCAGGGGCCATGGTCATGTGACTCTAGCGACCCTTAGCCCTATAGTGGGGTCGTCAATCCTGAAAAGAAGCATAAACACAGATGAAATCAGTTGAGACTTAAATGTCCTACTCGCAGTCACTATAAGGAGGTCGTCACCCCAACACAAGCCGACAGCACGGGTACATTGTCCCATACCACCGTTCCCGGCTCATGAGTCTAAGTACTCAATGGACACTACGAGGATGCTCGTCACCCCAGCGTAAGCCGACGGCACGGGCATAGTGTCCAATACCACCATCCCCAGCTCATGAGTCTTCTAGGTTGTACGTAACAATTTGAAGTGGGCGCAATGGTCTCAGGGTACTTCGGGTTCATACAGGCGTGATTAAACATGGTTAATGTACAAGGATGGTCGACTTATAGTCAATATGCCCCGACGGGGTGAACTGTAGCTAATCGGCCTGAGAACACTGTCTCGTATAGTCCAACTACGGCTAACAACCTATAGTTCAACTATTCGGGCCAGATTCACTCACGGACAGGTACAACAAGGACCGCCCAAGAATTTCCAGGTAATCGGCCAATCCATAGGGGAATATGTAACAATTCACAACAAAATATGGATTCCTTGGATATAATTCACATATGGCAAAAACAATTTTAGTATAAGTGGTACATGGACAGCCACACATAAAGTTCTACTCAAATTTATAGGTTCTACATAACATATTCCAGCCTATACAATTATGTGGACAGCCATATAGTAATGCAGAAAATAAATCTTCCATAAGTCAACATACATCATATACTTAAACCATACATTGAAAATCCAGACAAGTGGCTCAACCCAATCAGCCAATCCTCATCATTACATGCCTACACTTAAGCATATTCAATCACAAATTCGGGAAATCAGGGAATCAAACATCAAACAACAATTCATGTCTTTTTTCCAAGCAAATTAACTCCAAATCAGGGAATCAATTAGTAAATTAGCAACAATTTAGAGAAAATCAAATATTTGCATCCTACATGACATGCAAATCATTAAATCATATGATTAGGATATTATGGTCTCATCCCTTCTCAAAATTTTAGTAATTTCTAGTCCCTTATCCTAGTTATGCAATCCAAACATAAATTTAGCTACTTGCACTAACAATTCACTAATCACATTCATTAAACCTACTCTAGGTGCGATAACCAGCCACCTAAAGGTAATGGTCTGCACCTATTCTTAGTTGGAGGTTGTTGAGATGGTTCTAGCGACGCCAGGTCTGCAAGCTCGAGGTGTCAGGGCCTTGCATTGCATAGAACGGAGGGTAAGACACATGGATGTTGCAAAAATAAGGGAAGATGTAATTTGGAACCCCATCTTACCTTAGATGGGTTGGAATCCCACTCCAACAACAATTGGAGTCAGCGTGGAGAGGTGAAAGTGCAGAGATTTCAATATCCCAAGCTCCAAGCTCACATGCACCACTAGAGGAGGCCCTTCTGTCTCCTCCCTTGCTCTCTCTCTCTCTCTCTCTCTCTCTCTCTCTCTTTCAGCTGCTGAAGTTTATGGGAGTGAGAGAGAGGGCTGAATATAAATATCCAGAAATTTATTTCAGTTGGCCCTGCACTTTGGTTATTGCCTCCAATGGCCTTGTGGGGCCCATTCTAGTTATTGGGGCTACCCTGATGGACCCTTGGCCCATCTAACACATGGGATAGGTGCCCTATTGCCCGATGAAGAGTTAGGCGAAGTTTGATCGCAAACGAATGCGGAGTTTTTCCGTAGCAACCCGATTGGCAATCAACTGTCACCGTTCCACGATCACCAGTCAAATTTTATGGGTAAGGGCCAAGAATTATTTCCAACCTTTGGTGTGAATTTAAAAGAGATCCGATGGCTAGAACGCCCGGATTTGTAGACTCAAGCAGTAGGGCTATTTGATTTAATTTTAGGATTTTATTTCTTTAGGTCAGGCAACTTGTGGTTTGCAAGTGCCGGCAGGGTAGCACTGATCAACCATTTCTGGGCATCTTCTAGGCTTGGCATCTGCATGGGACCATAAGCCAGCGAGACCTAAGGCCTGACAAAGTTTTGGAATTTTTGGACCTTCGTCGGGCGATACATAGCCCGTACGGACAGTCGCCAAGTATGGCTCGGTCGTCTGGCTCTAAGGCCTATGCTCGGCCCGAGCACAATTTGATTTAATCTCATTAATGGTCAAGTTTGTCATTAATTAGTCCATAATAGGCCTACACGTGCGACTAAATTATCCGATCCTGCGTCGACTCGCACGTGCGCCTCAGGACACTGTTCCCTTTTTGGACGAGGCATTACATTAAAGTTATCATTTATATTTTTCAGTACATAGGCCCCTCCCCAAAGGACTTTCTTGATGACATATGGTCCTTCCCAAGTAGGTGAGCACTTACCTAATGCTCGGTCCTTCTGGCTGATGGGCAAAACCATCTTCCAAACTGTGTCCCCTTCTCAAAAGGACATTCCTCTCACCCTTTTGTTATATGCTCGTGCCACAGCCGCTTTGTTGGCCATGATCAAATCCAAAGCTCTAATACGAGCCTTGTCCAACTCCTCAAGCTTGGCCAACATTGCCTCTTTGAACTTCGGAGGAGTTAACTAGGCTTGATATGCAATTTGCAGTGATGGGTCCGCGATTTCCAAGGGTAGAACTGCGTTGTGCCCGTAAGTTAATGCAAACAGACTGACCCTAGTACTAGTGCGGGGTGACACTGTGTAAGCCCACAAAGCCTCAGATAGTTTAATATGCCATTCCCATGGATTCCATTGTATCATTTTTCTCAAAATATTCTTGATCACCTTGTTACTGGCCTCAGCCTGACCGTTGACCTAGGCATAATATGGGGTCGAATGCAGGATTTTTATGCCATATCAGTCGGCCATCGCTCATACTTCCTTAGCCGAAAAGGTTGCACCTCGATCCATGGTAATGGACTCTGGTACTCCAAAATGATGAATAATATTAGTTTCAATAAAATCAATGATCTCTATATGACCAACTTTCCTCATAGGTTTCGCCTCTACCCATTTAGTGAAATAATCAGTCACTACTATGATGAATGTGTCCATTCGAGTCGAAGTTGGATGAATCTACCCGATTAGATTAATCGCCCACCCTCAAAATGGCCATGGTTTTATTATGGAGTGTAATTCGACCATGGGTACATGTTAGACTGGCCCGTTCTTTTGGCAGGCTTCACAGCCTTTTGCATATTGGATGCAATCGGCCATCATTTCCGACCAATAGTACCCATAGCACCTAAGCGTAAGCGTCATCTTTCTTCCTACTTAATGAGCCTTGCAAATTCTTTCGTGAACTCCTTCCATGACTAATATGGCCTATCTCTTCGATAAGCACTGAAGTAAGACTTCATTGGCCCCTTTTCGATAAAGTTCATTATCAATCATCACATAATTTGCGGTCGATCTTCGTATGTTCCTGTCAATCTTGGTGCGTGGGCTTTGCAGATATCCCATGAGAGGAGCCCTCCAATCATCCCCCTCTATTTCTACTTGGCATATTTCCATTACATTTTCCCTCTGAAAAACAAAAGGTAAAGATCTTCTCCGGATCGTAATCGACCAACTAGCCAATCCCTTCCAAACTTCTAGACATGCAACTAATTGTGCCATTTCGTTGGCATCTGCGTTATATTCCCTAGTAATGTGCATCAATTCAACCTCCTCAATTTGGTAGAGCAACTAGATCACTACGACATAATATGGCAATAACGACGGGCTGATGCACTTAAACAATCCTACCATCTGATTCATCACCAATTGTGAATCTCCGATTACCATTACGTTTTTCACCTGCAATTTGAGTAAAAACTCTAAGCCGATTATTATAGCTTCATATTTAACCTTATTGTTAATACATTCGAATTCCAACTGGAAAGTGAATTTCTATTGATTCCCATTAGGGGCGATTAATACGATTCTAACTCCAAACATCTCATGTGTCCTCGACCCATCGAAAATTAATTTTCATGGTTTGAGTTGCACATAATATAGGTCTAGGATACCCGGAGGAATTTTCTCCTCGAGATATGACGGATGATTAGCCAAAAAGTCTACTATGGCCCGCCCTTTTATTGCCTTATGTGGTACATAATGTAAATCAAGCTTGTATAAAGCCAACACCCATTTACCAATTCAACCACTTAAAATCGGCCGATTTAATATATATATTTCACTAAATCAGTCACAACTATTACATTTACCCTTTCGGCCAATAAATAATGCCTTAATTTAGTGGCCGCAAAGTATAATGATAATCATAATTTTTCTATGGTCGAATATCACCTCTCCACATCGAGCAACTTCCGACTCAAGTAATAGACCACCCTTTCCTTCCACATGTTGTCATCTTGCGCTAGAGGAGCTCCGATCGACTCTGCTGTGGCTGATACATATAGCTTAAGCAGTCGATCTTTGATAGGGGCATTAACACATGTGGCTTCATTAAATATTCCTTGATTCTATCAAAAGCCAGTTGGTGCTCTGCTTCTCACAAAATCCCGGTCCCTTGTTTTAATTTCAATAATGGAGAGAAAATGTTAGTTTTACCTGCACAATTGAATATAAACCGCCTTAAAAAGTGGACATGGCCCAAAAACCTTTGCAATTCAGCCTTATTTCTTGGTGGACATGCATTAATCATGGCTTGAGCCTTGCTCTGGTCAAGTTCGATCCCTCTTTGATGTACCAGGAACCACAAGAAATTACCGGCCGAGACCCCAAAAGCACACTTCAAAGGGTTCATATTTAATTTATGGAGCCTCATCCCCTTGAAGGATTTGCGCAAGTGGACCAGATGCTCATTTGCATCAGTCGACTTTACTACCACATCATCCACATCGATTTCCATAAAGCGACCGATCATGTCATGGAAGATACCATTCATTGTCCTTTAGTATGTGGCCCCTACATTTTTTTAACCTGAAGGGTATTACTACCCAACAATATGTCCCTAAAGGTCCTGGACATTTGAATACTATTTTCAAAACATCATCCAACGTTATATAAATTTGGTTGTATTCGGAATGTCTGTCCAAGAAGGATTTAATCTCGTGTCCAGCGGCCCGGCTAATAAGCTAATCAGCCATGGGCATGGGATATGCTTTCTTTAGCGTAGCCAGATTCAAATTCCTGAAATCGATGCACACTCTTAACTTACCACTCTTCTTCATCACTGAGACTACATTTGACATCCACTCTACATATTTGATTGGTCAGATGAAACCAGCCTTTAGGAATCACTTGGTCTCTTCCTTGATCTTGAGGGTAAATTCGACTATCATCCACTTTGGTAGTTGCTTATATGGCCGATAACCTTCTTTCATAGGCAATCTATGCTCAACTAGAGATCTATCAAGCCCTGGCATATCATAGCAATCCCATGCGAAATAATCGGCGAACTCCAAGAG
This sequence comes from Magnolia sinica, assembly GCF_029962835.1. NCBI lineage: Eukaryota > Viridiplantae > Streptophyta > Magnoliopsida > Magnoliales > Magnoliaceae > Magnolia > Magnolia sinica. Next base: position 101,194,220 of record NC_080574.1, on the reverse strand, counting down.
TAGATTTATTAACACTTCCTTTTCAAGCGGTCATAACAAGTTGCTTATGAAAGTTGGCTTCGGATCTGATTTTGACTACTGGGTCCTAGACCTGTTGCCGACTATCTTCTTTTTCTTCTGAGAGGTCTTCAAGCTTAAAACTATCTTCCTTGACCGATTCATCTATCTCGGCCAAGTTCACAAAACTGCTTTCATCGGTTTCCATTAGGCTTTCTTCAAGCTTCTTTATTCTGGTTGTGAAGTCGGCCCCGTGCACTTCATTCCTTGATGTCCTGATAACGAGATCTTCTCGATGATGTAGCGAGCGACTGGCCGATAAGGGACGGTGTCCTTCAGCTGAGCATCATCGGTCCAGGTCATTTTTGGAATAGCTTGCACAATACTATCTAGATTTTTCTCACTGTGATCCCAATAAGATGGCCGAGCTTGTTCCTCCTGATAAATTTGGAGGGCCCCACTTCTTCGTCGTAATAGTAAGCTTTATTGGCATTCGATGTGGCTAAGAAAGGTTTATTATCAACCAAGACCAGCTCAACCTTATCTTGGTTTTAGAAAATCACGAACTGATGAAGAGAAGATGGGATACACGCAAAGGAATGGATCCAATCCCTTTCCAATAATGCTTTATAGATCGACGAGGTGTCTACCATAAAAAATGGTGCCAGAACTATCTTAGTGCCGATGGTCAAGTCAATCGGTAGGACACCATGTGTGTTTGTGACATGGCCAACAAAGTTGCTAACGGTTACTTCTGATGGGATTAGATCGGCCATAGTCTTTCCTAACCTGACCATACTCCTCTTTGGTAAGAAATTCACCACAACCCTATTATCAACCAAAATTTTGGTGACAAGGCAACCATTAAAAGTGAGCTAATATATACAACAACTAGATGTTCTGTGTCATATCCTGGGTGGGCTTGTCGATGATAATCCTTTTAGATACATTCCCAGCTTCTACAGTAATTGTGTCGACATTTGGTGTTTTGTCGACTTTATTCTCCTCAAATGGGGAAGCATGTTGAATTATTATTGGAGGAGCATGTTCCTCCACATCCCCTAGCATTGAGTTTGGTTGAGTGGGTTGTGCTTGAAAGCTGGATGGCAACGTAACCATGATACAGTGGAATGCCGCTGGCAACAACGAACCAAACACAATTGCACCACTCAAACCTTGCCCCCCTAGTGTTTCAGATTCGATTTCTTTGATCTGACTAGGTTGTTCCTTAGCCGCGGGTTTGGCCGAGAGGTCGACAGTCGGGGAGCTCTTTCCAGCATATGCAGTCAATGAGAGTTTGTTGGCTAGCCACTCCTATGTTGGAAAACAATCTTCACTGAGCTAGTCCAACAAGTTACCACAACTGTCATCCTCTTTGAAATCTCCTGACCGAGCCATGTTATCAAGTGCATCGTGGTTTTTCTACATCGTAACTGGTATCACAGCTTCAACAGTATTCACTGCCACTAGCTAATCAAGCATGAGAAGTTTTCAAAACAGGCTGGGAAGTCTAGCTTCCGGTCAAGGGAACATTCCTTCTCCTTCCATTTCCCTTATGGCAGCGATCCTCTGCCTTTGCCACCGATGCTTCGGAGTCTTTGTTAAAGCTTCCGGTATCATTGGAAACTTTGGGTAAATAACTCATTATCATACCCATCTTGTGTGGTAGGAGGCTTAACCATCCTTGTCAGGGGTGGTCCCAACATGAACGGCGGTTGGGAGCCAAGTGTATCGACCCATGTCGACCTCAACCGTTACTATGATATTCTCTCCCCCTTTCAGGAGAATTTCCTTGCTGATACACAATTTTTTGCACGCATCGATCACAAATTTGAGACCCTTGATGCCTTCTCTTAATAGTAGTTGATCGATCATTTTGGGGACGAGGAGTCTAGTGATGCCCTATTGCAAGTCGGTCAGTCATCCCTCGCGGATCACTCAGATTGAGATCAATCTTCAGCTTCGGGCGATCCCTCAGATTGGTCGTGCCATGTTCACCTCCATATTAGCTGGGAACAAATCGGTGTCGATCAACATCACCTCTTTCTTTTTCCAAGAACTTCAATAGCCCATGGTTGATGTGATCCTGTATGACGTTCCTGAAAACAATGCACTTGTTAGTGGAGTGGGACTAAGATCTGTTGCATTTGCAATATTCAATCTTTTATAATTCATTGCCTGGAGGTACTTTACGATTGATAAGAAGTTTAATGAACTTCCCAACCAACATGATATCAAATATTTATTCGGCTCGAGTGATATCAAATGTATACACCTTTTGAGCCTTTTTCATAGTCGAGGTGGTTGATTCCGCTTTAGCCAATGCCGAGCATGCCAATGGCTTCTTAGCCACAACTTTAGCAATTGCAATTTCATAGTTAGGGTCATTGTAGTATGACCCTAATGATGAATTTGTTCGTCTAGCTCCTTCCTGAAGCAATTCCTCATAGAGAGAAACTTTTTAAGTTAAGTCATATAAATCAGTAAACTCTGTGCCTATGAACTTTTTGCGGAGCTTGTATTCCAGACCGTCTTGTGCGAGTTGAACAAATTCGTTATCAATCATGACCACTTTATAACGGCTTTTCACCCACTCGAACCACATAATATAACTCTCACATGGTTCCTCAGGCAACTGTTGGAATCGCGCGAGATTGGCCATAGTTATCTCCCTATTTCTGGAGAAGAATTTAGCATGAAACTTTTCTTCAAATTCTTACCAATTATATATTGAATCTGGCAGCAACTTTGAATACCATGTGAAGGTTGCGACAATCAAGAGTGACCAAATAACTGTAACTTATGATAATCATTATTAACTAACACACCACATTGCATGGTGATCGACCGACATGCTCGATAGTTGACTGACCAGGCTCACCAGAAAACAGAGCAAAATCCGATCGATAATTTCTAGGTAATGAATGTTATCGATTTACCCACTCGGGGTATGGTTTGTGATACATGGGGATAGTGTTACGGCACAACACTTGACCAATGACTTCTTGAATGAGCTGTATTATCTGGTCTCGATCGACTCGCTGAGGTTCTATGACCGGCAGTTGATCTGGCCCAAACCAATTATCTTGAAATCTAGGGCCTTGCAATGAATTGAATCCAGCTAGGGGTCCATGATTTCTGTTCTCAGGCATGGAATCCCTAACCTCCCATTCAGGTCGCTTAACTTCCGTAGGAGGTGGTGCATTCCTGACCTCTGAAGGAGGAACCGATGGTAGGTTACGTTGTAAAGGTAGCACGGGTGGTAATGAGACTATATTACCAGCTGAGCTTCCGTTATATTGCGACGCTGGTGGCGTCCGTTCTGTTATCACGACCAATAATTGTTGCATAGCTTCAATCTAACTGGCCATGTAATGATTGGTGCTCTTAGCCTGTATATGGAACTGGTTCACTTGGGCCCTTCCATACTCTTGCACCATCTGGATGCTCATTTGAACATCTCGAAGCACAACAGATACCTCGTCCGGGGGTATGGTTTGGGACGTGTATGGTCTAACCTAATTTTTGGTCAGGTTAGCATTCAAATTAGACGTCTCTGGGTGTGCTTGGACTTGCACATCATCACCTGGAAGTGGTGTGGTCGATGTCGAAGGCTCGGCTCCGAAAGCATGAGCACTTCTCCTAATTTTTAGTAAGAGTCAATCCGGTAGTTAATAGACAAGGTCCCACCAAGCGTGCCAGAAAATCGTTCAATATTATTTTCTCACATAGTATATGCGGGTGTGCCAGAATTGGATTTGCGGCTCCAATTCGAACCGAACAACAATGACCCCGAGCACTAAGATAAGCAAATACAGAGTATGACAGAGATATGGAGAGATCGGCCGCCTATTCATCCACTCGCTTACTATCTAAATGGATCAGATAATAGTCAGAGGGTAGGGTTCATCCTCTGAAGATGTGTTACTCATTTGCCTTTCATATGAAAGGACTTTTCGACATAGATTAACTGAAATGGGAAAGAAATCCTTACAGTCGGCTACCGCAAACTATTGAAGAATGCCCCTTCGATGTAGAACTGAATCTAGTGTATGAGCGTAGATCGAGATTTGTAACGTCTCGAAAAAAAAAATCCATACAGAGACCCGAGTACCACCTCAGGCAGAAATCACTAAGGATCAAATCCTTTAGAAATTAGACGAGAATTATAAGTGCTAAACGAGACTACCTGGAATTAGCACTAATCACTTTAAATACGAACTGCAAGAACCAAAACATACAGAATCATTGACACTACTTTACCCTGAAACCTAGAATCAATCTCTAGACTCGATTACTCTCGGGAGCACCTTGAAACTCCGTATCGGACCTGGACCGTACGTCGAAAGTCCGATGACCGTGAAACTATACGAATATGACCGCTTTACTGGGATTGACAACCATCTCGGAAATCAAGTCTTAACAGTGTCCAGAAACGCACAACTTGAGCCCGGAGTGAAGTGTGTGAGAAACGCGAATATCTTTAGAAAACGAACCCAGATTTAAGTGAATTGAGTCGTTCGCTTGCAGGCCAAATCTAAAGATTCAGACAGTCAGAATCTGACCTAATTACACCTCAGATCAGAAAAATTTTTTAACTCATGTCGGTGCACTTGTGGCCCTGATCGAGTATTGGTGACCGTTGAACTGAAACTGGTCCGCCACGGTCGATCTGTAAATCCGATCAGACCGACAAATTAACTTGACCTAGATCCAACGTCAGGAAGCTTAAGTCCGACCGCATGTGGAAAAGGGGCCTCCAGATATGCTCCGTTGGACTGAAACGGCCAGTCTTTGACTATAACCTAAATATACCATGGCCATGGGGCCATTACCATCAGTTCTGGGCCTATATAAGGGCTTAAACCCTCTCTCTCTCTCTCATTCCATATGAATTTCTAACCCTAGGTGAGAGAAAAGAGAAGAAAGAGAAGGAAAGAGAGAAAGTGAGAGAGAGAGATTTGGCATGTGTTCCTGGGATTCAATCTCGTCACTCCACGTGCTTAACCACCCTTCCCGTGTCGCTATTCCGGCGATTCCGATTCCGTTCTTAGGTAAGAAAATCTAACTTAACTTGTTTTAGGGTTTCAAATAGAGTAAAAATTGAAATAGCTAATCTACTTCATACTGTAGGTTGTAGTTATGCTGTAGACGACGAGTTAGAGAACGAACTGAGTTCGTTACGAGTCTACCGGCGAAAGGTGCGGACTATAAATGTTTAGGTTATGGTTTTCAAGGCTTTCAATGTCAGTTAATGATTTATGACTGACTTGAATGCTACCACATGCTTAGATGCGATGTTTCCCGCACTTTACACACATATATATGAACTATGTTGAAGATAGTTAAATCCATGTATTTGTTGATATGCTTGAATGAATATGGAATTATGATTCGTGCTTGACATAATTATTGATTGTAAATGTGTGATCGTCGTATACGTGGCATCTCCTTTGTGAAAGGATTTGCTATAATATGTGTTTTAACTAAGTTATTACATGTATGTGATATGTGTAGTCTAAGTGTTTGATAAAATGCCTCAATGAGGAAATACTTGTTGAAATACTTGTAATGAGGGTGTTGAGATAGGGTTCTCAATTCCCTTAACTATGGCTATAATTTTCTTTATGTAACCTATATCGCTACTGCGTGTTTTATGGTTAAAATGCCTATATATGCTAACATGTACCCTATGTGTTATTGAAATGCTTATGTGAGATCTGTACTTGATTTTAGTTGCCAAATGCTGTTTTGGCTCACTATAGGTAAATGTTATTGTTTGGAATGTGATTGGGGCTACGAGCTAGTCCAGGCAATCGGCAATGGTTTACGATAGGTGGTTGTACTACTTAGCCACGACAGACATGCCCGATGAACCCAAGTCGTACGCTGCTTGTCGGCAGTGGTTAGGCCACAAGGAGTGCTTACGGGCTCCATGTCGATCGACTCAATGTACGCTCGTACTAGTTGAGCTTGTCAAGTAACCCAATTGACCAGATGTATGTTCACCATATATGGACACTACTACTTGAACCTAAGTTAACCTTGGTACCTCGATCTGCTAAGACTCATGAGCCGGACATGGTGGTATGGGACACCATGGTTGAGTTGTCGACCTACGCTGGGGCGACGAGCCTCCCCGTAGTGTCCAGTGAGCGAACCTAAACTCGTGAGCCGAATACGATGGTATGGGAGACTGTATTCGAGCTGTCGGCCTACGACTAGGTGACGAGCCATTCGTAGTGACCTCGAGCATACTCTGAGACTGCATTGAGGTAACGAGCCTTTCCGTAGCAACTGGAGTATAAGCTAGGCTTGCATTGAGGTGACGAGCCCTTTGTAGTGACCTGAAACCGTAATATCATATGAAACTAGCTAGGACTGACGACCCTAGAATGCATCATCGTTTGGAAAATGATATAATGGAGGTACCTTAGCTTCCCAATTCTACTATATAAAAAGGCCTAATAAGAACTCGGTAATCATGATCATGCACCGCATTGCATATACCTTTGGCGTTGGTGTTGAGAACAGAAGAAGGGGTGCATGCTGCGACCGTAAGAGGAAGATCGCAGAGGGAGTGTAGGCAAGGGCATGTATCATTAATACATATTATTTTTGCATTAACCAGAGTACTTAAGGATGCTTGATTGCATTGCTTTACCATTACTGCTTGATTGAATTGATAACATGTTAACCTTTGCCTTATAGTTTTACTAAGTTGATCACTTACTCCCACATTTATAGGACGATGTTGTACACACCAACCCGACTCTGTCTTATCTGCAGGTGATGGCGATGCTTATGAAGCAGAGCCGGACTATTACGATAACGAGGAGGAGTTCTCCTATATGCAACTCTCTAGCAGGTCTATGTAGGCCTGGAGTTGCGCTGTCAGGGCTACAGGGTTTTGGATAGAGAACATTACATATTTTGATTTTTTATATTTTGAATCAAACTTGTAATTATTTAACCTAGTGACATTCATACTCTGAGGGCTTGCTATTACTTTTATACAGTTTATATACACATCACAGTCTTTCACTAACGCACTTTAATTGCCTTTGGAGTATGATATGCTGTTTTGGTATAATCTCATTCATGTTTAAGGCACTAACGTGGACAACATTAATCATCATTATCTATGTTGCATAGTGATGCGTTGGAACTCGGGAATTGAGTCTATGCTCGACCCTCGATTTTCAGAGCGTTACAAGATTACTACTAAAAGTTACCAGCTACTGATTACACTACAGAATGTAAAACAACAATCTAAAACATGAAGATTAAACTAAGAAATGTAATTCGCTTGATAGGAAATAAAAAATTACACTACAGAATATAAAGAGACTGATAATTGAAAAATAGTTGAAAATATAATTGATTTAGTTTGATTGGTTTGGTATGAGATGAATTATTTTGCTGCGATCTTCTTCTATTTATAGCTATAATCCAGTCATTCCGGATTCTTCCCACGCTCCGACGGATATGGTAACCATTCTCCATTACTTGGCTTCTGGATACTTCTCATGTTCTGCTTCATTTGTTTCTCCTTTAGCCACCTGTCTAGCAACCGTGCGAACTCGATCGCTTAGCACCTGTTGTTTGATCGTCTAAACTCGGTCGCTTGTCCTCTCGACCGCTCTAACAATGCTCGATAGTAATTGATACATTGTGTCTCCTCTTTCCAAGACATAACTATACATATCTATAGGAAATCCTCTGACAGCACCATTCGTGTCAATACAGATCACACATAAATAGTCCTGATTGGTCGAAATAGGACTCGGCCGGAACGAGTACGAACAATATCAAGTGCATCACAAGATTCAACTTTCTACTACAGAAAGATGTTCTCACAACTTCCGCTGATTTAATGTTATACATTTTGCCTCCATACATGTAACAGATAACAAAATATATTTGTGCGGAACAATCTTTCATCCTTTGTAACTCTAGGGGCTGCCATCACACGCCCGAATGATGAAACTATCGACATCACCATCACAAGCATCTTCCTCCATGGGCTCAACGAAATTGTCATCAACCTGTGGAGTTTCTACTCTTTCATGTCTTTAGGTAAGCCAGCTAAGTTCTCTTGGCTATTCGGACATTCATTGGATTTGTGCCCCATTCCATGCATCTAAAGCATATGATTCGATATCCTTCTTTCGATTGGGATGGTATACCATGGCATGTTCATTCCCACAACTTTTAGGATTGTTGGTAGCCTATCTTGTTCGTGCAACTGTTTGGCTTCCATGGCCTGGTGTTCCTCCATGCCAAAATGAGGTTGACGCGCCTTGATTATACAAGCATTATAGAGAGCACACCTATTGTCTTTCAACCTTTAATGCGAATTGATAAGCATCATTTAGGATGACGATGGGAAAAAAGGTCACTTGATCTTGAATTGTTTGATGAAGAAGACCACTTAGATACTACAGAATGGTTTGATCCATAGCTTCACTCAACCCAGGATTTTTAGGTGGTGAAAATACTCTTGCACACTAGACTCTATTTGCTGAAGATTATAGAGGCAGTGATGGAGACTCTGTATATGATCCCGTGCTAGGAATCACACTGTTAGTTTCGCCTTCGTCTTTCACATGAAATTAGCTTGGTATGATAGAGATGTGTGTCCATGATGTTTAGCCCTACGAGCCTGACAACATCCTACTCACTTAGATCTTTCAAATTGAAAAATGATCAATTAAATAAAATCTAATTGAGGAATTCCCTATGCTAGCACCTCCATTGAATTTCCCAATTTCCACATGTACCTTTTTCTCTAGTCCGTTCTACTCGCGAATTCATACCCAGACAACTCATCTAATGGCAAGTTTCTGTCTTGATGTAATTGGTCTTTGCTGGGTGCTGGAGGTTGGTTCGTGCTTTTTACTTGCACATGGTCGCAGTTGGCACCGTCTACACCTGTCATCTGTCTCTTCACCTGATTGGTCAATTGATCTATACGAAGTTTCAAGACCATGATTAACTCTTGGCTAGCCTTCCTAGGCTCTGGCCTCTGATACCAAATCTAATGTAAACTAAAAAAGGAAATAACACAAGAAAAAAAATAAAATAGCTTGCTTGAATTCCTTCTCCAAATAAAGACTAACAATGATGAAACTATTCAGAGAACCACCATAAGTTGTTCTTCTTTTTATTTACAAATTCCATTACTAGCCAACTCTTATCCTTTCTAGACTAAGACTTTAGGAAGCAAAAAGGAGGCGTTTATAGTCTTGTTTTGATGATTTTGACACATCTAGAGATACCACAGTACATGGTTGACACACGAATGCGATGGGGCACGTGCATCAAGATTAAGAAATCTCTTATGTTCTAATAAATGATCCATCGTCCCTGTGAACTTATAATTAGTGGCTTAAATCATGGTTTTCAAGGCTCTGTCAAGTTCATCTTTGTGATCCCACACTTTTGGATGTTTTGATTTTCAAAGGTTTTAAATCATTGGATCTTTTGTTTTTTATCATGCTTGATCAACAATCAATGGTCATGATCTATCAAGGGCCCACCATTAGTTCAGCATGGGATTAAAACAAGAGTGGGTAGCCACAAGTTGGAAGGGACATGGTCCATTTGGGTGAATGAATAGATGTGGTATGTGGACTTGTGATGATGTAGGGCATATCAAAATGCACTAAATGGTACTCTCATATTTACAATGGAGCACCAGTACCTTGATTCTCCTATACAGATCTATTCTCAAGTGAACCGTTACCCTGGCAAGCAAGATAGAAAGTGCACATCTAAGCCTGGAGAAAATGATGTCATCAACCGTTAGTCTATAGATTTGGAGGATGGGGCTTTGCTACCATTAAAGCATCTAAAGGGGAGATCGACTAAAGAGAAGGATATGGAAATCAAATAACTTCTCTCATCTTTTAATCTGCGGCACCAAATAGGAGAAACTGTATACTGCATTCAATAACTCAACTTTCTCCATGGCAACAAATAGGAGCAGTTGATATCTTTTTCTAGTTTATTGATTTTCAGACATGCCTTGAATGAAAGTCTGGCTCTAGAAGAAGTCTTCGAGCAGAGACTGTTATCTTATAATCAGAATCTGATATTTTCCAACCGAGTTTCAAGTTTGGAAAAGTAAATTTAGAAAATTATTGATATTGGAGGCAATGTATTGGGCTGATATGTCTTGATTCCATGCCCAATCCATGACTCTGCCTGCCATATAAATGCACACCACCCTTGCAAATGAAACCATAGTTGAAACTCAAAAACTCGATTCAACTTGATGTCCAGCCGGGTCAGGTTGAATCGAAGGTTTGACCTAACTCAACTTGGTATTTTAATAGTTATAAATTAAAATACTGGGAAATTTTGTAAATATTTAAATTAGATAGAATGAGCGTAAGAGGAAAAAAATGGGTAATCTGACAGAAACAACAGAGTTGCCAAGTGCCTATTACCTTTGGCAGAGGTTGTGGGTTCAATTCCGTCACTTGCCTTTTACATTTACTAATGGTAACACTGTGACTCATTGCCAAACAAGGTCGGGCATTTTTCCATTGTAACCATCCCAAGTTTGATCTTGCACTTTAGACCCTGAATTTGGGTTCAATATACAACTGTGGCTCACCCTTGCAAATAAAACCATACTACAAAAATCTCGACCTATGTTCAGCCAGGTCAGGTTCACTCAAAGGCTTGACCCGACACAATTCAATGTTTAATAGTTAGGTCGTGGGTTGGATTTCCTCCAACTTTTAGATTTTAGTAACCATAACACTGCAACTCATCAGTGAAAGTTGTGTGTTGAGTCTACTATGTGATTGAGTTGACTTGAGTCTTCCCAAGCCAGGATTGGGTCACAGCTAGGACCTAGTTTCCGATGACTTACTCGAAATCTCGCCGAGTCAAGTTGACTCGGTCAAGTTTCAAGTAGAGTCAGCAAGTTTTAGAACTTTGAACAAAATCTCTTGAGCTTTATAATTATTTGATTATCTGTAGAAGAGTATCACAAACATTCATGTATTGGTTACTTCTAATTTTTAATTGCCTTTATAATCGACATCTGAAATGACAACCAATATCATGTTCAATCCTAGATAGCTTGCTTCTCTTCTTTTTCATTTTATTTCAGATGTCAAGGGTGTCTTCTGTGCATCTTACAATGAAAGAAACCATATCTCTTGCTGCTGCTGCTCTGAGTGTGGGTCATGGGCGCTGGACAAAAAAAAAACTGAAAATTCAGGGCCCAACACTAGCAGACCTCAAACTTGCAATTGCAAGATTGCTGTATTAATTATGTTGTATACATCATTTCAACCAATTACCAGTGTCCTTCCCAGGTTTTTGGTGGCTGGGAAGGTGATTGATTCCCTTCGAGGGATAAGTTGCTACTACGGATGCTACGCTGTTGATTGGTGATACCTCTAGCCAAAGTTGTCGGCAATGAACTTGATTCAGCTGGTTTCCCATCAAATGGAGAAGTTAGCTTGACAAGCTTAGGCTGAAACCACCTTTTCAGGGCAAGGCCACTTATTCTGATTTTCCCAAGCGATTCTTTTCCTTGATAGGGTACTCCCAACCTCCTTAGCAAAGCACTGACTGCCTGACCAACCCTGCTCACCAAATAATCGTGCATCCCCAATATGTTATGCATGGGTGTGCATGAGATCAAAGACAGACCAAGGAAATTAGTGACAATTATGGTACTCATAGTCATGAATTAATGGATCATCAAAGAAAATAAATAAATTTGCTTCCAAAGGGAATTGCATGCACAACCAAACCAGGATAGGAAGATACAAATAGATTCTAGCTTACATGATGGTTGAGAATGGTTACAGATATGGTAAGAAACTTGGCAAAATATCATGAACTTTTGCACCCTAGAAAGGGGAATTATTGGGTCATCAGCCTCAAAACTAAGTCACCAATTTCTCACATGTGAGACACAAGGTTAGGTGATCAAAATTTCTGCCGCAGCCAGCAAGAATGGGGCATTCCCAAAATTCTCCCAGATTGGAAGATCCTAACCCCTCAATCAATGGCCTAAAAAAGGTTCTTGTGAAACTTTATAGGTACGGTCAAATTCTTTGGGAAAAAAAGTGAAAGATCAACAATCTCTTTCTCCTTAAGATACTCAGTGCTGGCCAAACCAAACTGTAAATTAGCAGAGTATGGGAATTGTCGCATCCTCGGTGCTGGCCAAACCAAACTGTAAATTTGCAAAGTGTCAGGACCCAACAATCTCCTTTCTCCTTAAAATACTTTTCCACATCCAGTCTAGTTGGCATTGGAAAACAATAGAAACAATTACTTAATTTGAGCAATCAATTCCAAGCTTTGAAGTCATCATGGAAGCAGGAGAGAGCAAAGGTGCCAGATCATTTTCCATATAAAAGAGCACATCAGTAGACCATCCAATCTAGATATAAAAGGTAAAAATATATAGCGCATAGACAGACCTGTAATATTAATATAAACATAGCATAAGACATATACTATGTATCTATAGTCGTGCAATATTATATGCAATTCATGTATGAACAAATGGCTGTCTTAGGGATAACGGATGTGCTGAATTCATTCATAATGATATATAGGTTAGTCTATACACTAATATGTTCCTTTAGTATTTATTCTTAGGGAAATTATTGCATGTGCTTATTGTGCACCAAAAGTTAGGTTGAACCTCCCACCGTCCAACAATCATGGGTGAGAATCTTGACATGCATTTTGTAACTTTCAAATATTCAAAGTTTCAAATGCTTAAGACCCGTTTGGATGTCACTTGAAAATGATTCTGTCTTAATTGTTTGGAGGGATTTAATGGTTTGGATCTATATCTTAATTATTGCAAATTGAGATTTTCCCTTTTATTCGAGTTTATGTATTTTTGCAGAAAAGTGCAACCAGTGACAAGGTTAGGCCTACCATGGATGATTTCTCTGAGTTACTAAAGAATCAACGTATCTCTAGTGCTCCTTCCACGACTACATTCATGACATTAAGTACAAGTTGTTTTCCAGTCTTCTCCGTCATGGGTCATTGACTCTAGGGCATTGGATCATATGACAAGCTACTCGTGTTAGATTCTGTGATGAATGGATAGCTCACTTGAAGGGTTTTAGTTCAGAGACGTACTATAATGCTGCTTCTTGAAGACAGTTTATGCCTCCCTAAAGGTGCAATAGAGCACCTGCATATCGTCTTCCGAATTCAATCCAGACTAGACCCTCACAGAGTCTGTATCTAGTATCAGTACCAAAATGGTGTCTATCACTAGCTTGCACTACCACATATATAAATTATTGTCTCCGAAAAAAAAAAAAAAGGAAAAGGAAAAAAAGAAAAAAGAAGAGAAACTCGTACAAGATTTGTGTGCGCGTGTTATTAATCCATATAACATCCTGAAAATTTTTTGGATGATGCAACCATAACTGTGTTAACTAGTCACATTTTTTTAATCAATTTGTTTTTTTCCCCAGATAAGGGTAAATTTCTTGAAGTGGAAGCCCCACAGTTTTCATCTGGTGAAGCAGTACCCATACCATATAGAGGTTAAATCTACACTGCCCCTTCCTTTGGTTAGCACACTTCTACAGGAGAACCTACACTTAAAAATCTACTCATGACAAAAGTGGGGAGACAACAAAGCCACTCATAAAGCGCCATCCACCATATTTTCTTCTGAACCCATTGATCCAATCTTTTTTGTATACCTCCTAATTCTCCTAACCTTCCTATTGCTCTCAGGAAGGCAGAAGTACTTATCCCAATCCCATTTCGAATTTTGTTTCTTTTCATTATTTATCTTCCGCGTTTTGTAGATTTTCTTTTTTCTGTCCTTCTTATCTGGTTCCCAAATCATATCGAGAAGCTCTATCCAGATAAAGGGTAGATGCAAGCTATGGAGGATGACACTTGGGAGCTGACCAGTCTTCCAACTAGCAAGCGCGCTGTTGGGCATCAATGGGTGTATATCATTAAAATTTCAACCTGATGATAGGTTGAAAGCTCGTTTAGTTGCTAATGGATATGCACAAACTCTGGGTGTGGATCATACAAAGAATTTCTCCTTAGTTGCCAAGCTCAATTCCATCCACGTTATCTTGTCTATTGCAGTTAATCATTGTCTAGCCCTATACTAGCTTGACGTTAAAAATGCATTCCTACATGAAATCTCACCAAGAGGTAATATATGGAGCAACCACCTGGGTTTTTGCGCAGGGGATTCAGATAAGGTGTACAAGTTGAGGAAGGCAATTTAGAAGTTGAAGCGTTCACCATGTACGCCTTGCGCACCTCATACACCACCACATCTTTTTTCTTGTGCTCATATTGTCTATTTATTGTCTTTTCCAGTGAACCTTGTGTGTACTGATATTATTGTAATATGTGAGGGGCACTTTGTCATTTTCTTTTCACTTAAAGAGACATAAGCAAGGGGATGGGGACATCCAATCCTGAATTCCTCTTTTCTCCTATTTTCTTTTCTCCTCTTTTATCTTCATTTTTCTTCCTCTTTCATTCTCCATATCAATCTACAAAGATAAATTCTAATCTATGGTGGATGAAATATGTCATGTATAAACTAACATTAACTTCAACCATCATGAACTAAAAATCTGTCTCATCCTTGTTCCCCTTTTTTTTTTTTTTATAACTTGTTGGTACAATCAACTCGGCAAGTTAATATTGCTTGATGAACAAAATCTGTTTACAATTGTAACTTTATAACCTCAAAATATATTTGTATGGTAGTTTTCTATATCTAGTTTTTTTTTTTTTTTTTTTTTTTTAAAAAAAAAAAATAACTAAAGCTTTTTGTATCTTGTTGTCTACAAGAATGCCTGATTTATTATTATTATTTTTCCTTCCATTTTAGTCTCTAAACTACAAGCAAGCCTATAATACTTATCATGTTGCTAAGGTGGACCAATTCTCTCAAAGTTATACTTCTCCCGTGCTTATGATTTATCACTTGCAAGTTTTTTTTTTTTTTTTTTTTAACTAAAGCTTTCTGTATCTTGTTGTCTACAAGAATGCCTGATTTATTATTATTATTTTTCCTTCCATTTTAGTCTCTAAACTACAAGCAAGCCTATAATACTTAATCATGTTGCTAAGGTGGACCAATTCTCTCAAAGTTATACTTCTCCCGTGCTTATGATTTATCACTTGCAAGTTGCAACATGTGTCTGCATCATCATCATCAAATTCTCGTCCCAGCTATTTAGGAACCATTTTTTGAGTCCTTTTTTCTTAATTATCTTGAGGCCCTATCCTCAGTATGTGTACAGCCTTCATATCCCTTCTCGCCACTTTGTTCCAAGTCTTTTTGGGTCATCTCCCATTGTCCTTTAAGACCTTCACCCCTCATCAAAGTTCCCAATACAATCAGTTTTCAAAGTGCACTGAAGCTTATAGAAGTTTTGAGTATGAACATGTGTGCACTTGCATAGGGTAATTTAGAATTTTAACCTACAGCATCAACTTCTGACCAGCTATCAGTTTTTTTCTAAAATGGAGTGCTGTCTTGAAGACTCCAAATTAGTCGCATTCGTCTCTAAATAAAATAGTCTACATTCTATAATATATTGGAAATCCTCAAAAAGTGAATCGCGCATTTATCACAAGAGGTGTACAAAATACTGTAAATAATTAACAATAAAAAAAGGAGAGAAGAAGACTGTAAAATAGTTGAGATCTAAAGAGTCATGCTCAATCATCTGCAGCTATATATCCAAAGATGGGAGAGTTTGCTCACCTTCCAGCCAGGTTAACTGCTTTATCTCCTTTAGAGGAGATAATCCGGGTCCTTTCTATCTGTAATAAAATGGATATATTGGGCAATTTCGCACCTGTACAAAATGTAAGACATGAACAGATAATACTGAATTAGGAAAGTATATACAGTAAAGCCATGTCCAAAAGTGAATTGCAAACAAATAAGCAAATCAGGGCATTCAAACTCGGAGCTTGTAGAAGTAAATCATTTTGGTTGAGACCCAACTATGAGATCATGAAAAATTGTTGGGCTTAACGAACAACCCAAACAAAAAGATATTTTGTTAAATCACTATGTCATTGATTAACAGCACCAAAAGATTTAGTTTTGTAAAACCTAACCCGAGTTCATGTGTGTGCATGTGTGTGTGTAAGTATGCATTTCGTTTCTCTTGATCCCGCGGTCCTACTGGTCGAATCTCGGCGACCCGCAACCCTCGGATAGTGTTTGTGGTTATCCTTAAGTCTGGTCATGTAGACCCGACTTGGATCGAGCCGAAACCTATGTTATCTTGTTCGCATCGTTATTGCGGTTCCGATGACGCGTCTTGTGCATCCATCCAACGTGTAGATCATAAGTTGTGTGCATTTCATTTTCTAGCCCTTGATCATGGTCATGTGGCCCACCTAGGGATGGTATGCACGGGTTTCTATGTTGGTCCCATCTCTTGGCACCAATTTCCAACACACACTACACGCACACTACCTAAAACCCTATTCCTACACCACCTATCTCTAAAACACCACCCAAAGACCTAGAAAGCCTACTAACCCTACAACATTGTTTCTAACCCCCTATTTCAATCATGACCCTTCTCTAGCCAAGGCAAGAAAGAAATGATTGCCAGGCTTAAAACCTTATCTCTCTCTCTCTTCACTCCCCGTCATTTCCTCCCTTTCTCATTCCCATTTCCTCCTTAGCAAGAGAGGGTGGGACGTCCCCACCTAGCCATCCCATTCTAGCCCCTTTCACCTCAAATTCCTCTCAATCCAACCATCTATACCCCATCTCACCCATTAATATATCATCCTTGGAGCACTAGAAGCTAGGTGATACAAGTTTGAAAGAGATCTAAGGTGGGTGTACTTTTAGGATGTAGGATTTTCAATTCCATGTTCTAGATCTATTATTTCTTTCATATGGGAAGTGTAGGACGCACCAATCCATGGTGGAGATCCTACACTACCCCTTAGATGTGGCTAAATGGCCTATTTCATGCATGCATATCCCATGCAAGGGATTTTCCCCTTATGGGCCCCATCATGGAGGACTCCTCGGATTTCATTGCATGATAGGTCATCTAGACCTAAGAATCATGGTTGGGATGACATCCCAACCATTGATCTTGATTCAAGGACATGCATGTGGTTGATCTATGTTGTAACATGTGAATTAATGAAATGTGTGATGTGATTGATGAAGGGGAGGGCCTCAATGTGGCGGAGCCCCTCCTCTTGTGGCCGATCCTTTATTTTTCTTTGATGTTAGCATTCTGATCATGCGTGTGTGGCCCACCTTGTGGACCAACAAAAAAATCCAGACTATCCATAGAGGTTGGACGCCTATGGTAGTCCATCCTTAGACATGTGGCCCCAAAATCCACCTAAATGGGGCACATTCAAGGGGTTCTTGATGATGGGGAAGGTCTGGACATTTGTGGGGCCCACTAGGGTGGTCCACAATATGATTTTCTGGGGTTAAATCCCATTGTATATGACGTCTATATTTAATTCCTTTCAATTACATGTTGCTGTCCAGAACTGTCTGGACAGATTTTTGGGCCAACTTGAGGCCATAATTTGGGTGTTTTGGTGGGGAGTTTTGTACTAAGTAATATATGATTTTTGAAGTTGTATGTCCCACCTTTGAGCATGCCAAATTTCAGCCTCAACTGACCTCATTTGGATCCCCAAAAGAGTGGGCCAATATGGGTACCTTGCTGGATTTTCTGCTGTAATTCCAGCAACATTGCAGTCTGGAAACTTGAAAATATAAAATAATTTTTGAATAGGTGGGCCACTTTGGTGGACCCTACCTTGTACTATACATATGTGGGGATGTTGAAATCAATTTTTCCCAATTTTTGGAGACCCTGGGCCCACCCCTTTTGGGTGCTCAATTAGGGTCTGTTCAGAATTCTGCACTTAGCAGGTTCTCTGGACAGCTTGTATTGCTTAATTTAATTAAAATATTTCTGATTATCCAAAAATCCTAAAATTTTGCAGAAGTGTGGCCCACCCATGGTAGGACCTACTTGCCGAGTTTCAGGGTCAAAGGACCTCTGTACCGATTGTGGTGCGGGCTGGACCAGCCCACTAGGCTGGGACGCCTAGGGTAGGGCGTCCAGCCTTGGTTGGCCGTCCACCCCACCTTGTACGCCCACCTTGATGCACTTGTTTCACCCACCGTCCATCTAATTGTGGTTCATGTGGGACATGGCCATCTCCCTCAGTGGCATCCATTTTTGGGACCCTTTTGGATGTGTTTTGGGCCAATTGCCCAGGCCCATAGCACTTTTCACCCTTTGGACGCCCAGCCCCATTGAACCACTACTGGACTTTCAGTCTAGTAGCATGGCCCCCCTTATTTATGTATGAAATTCAGTCCTTCCCTCTGGTGGGACCTACAGAGATATATGTGGGCCATCAAGGAACTCATACTGAACCCTTTATGAATATTGTTGGGCTGCAGCAGGCCCAGAATATGGGTGGGCTGGAATTTCAACATAAGGTCCAAACTTGCTACCCATAAGTGCCTGTTTTGGGGTAGCATGGCCCACCCGATTTGGGGTTGTTTACACACATATCTTGCCCCATTTCCGATCATGCCTTGGGCTTAATTAATTCGTAAGTTGGGCTTAGTTGGATCAATGTACATATTTAATTGTAGGATTCTATAGGTCCAGTTGGGCTGGAACTTTCCAGATAGGGCCATTGGACCTTTGGGCCTATATTTACTATGCTATTGTGATGAGTTTATGGGCCAACATACACTAATAGTTGGGCCCTTGGTTGCCCACTAAGTTAACCACATGGGCCAAGATGTGTGGCCCAATTCACTTGTTTTAAACATGAGAATTTGCCCATATGGTTGGAATACCGGACTGCCCACTAGGCCTACCACAATATGTGGGTTTGTAACCTTTTTGGTTGGGCCCAAAACTTACTTAGGGGTCCATAATGTTGCCTATTAGTTGGGTCATGTATATTGCCCACTAGGCCCACAGATTGTTTCAGGCCTTGGACCTTGATTCGCTCGAGTAGTAGCGGGCTACCTTTTGGGACCCAGTTGAGGTTGGATGTCCTCCTTGGTTGCCCTAAGGTAAGCCCATAGGGTGGTTATAGGTGGTTGAAGGCCCACCTGGACCCTTGTTAGGACTGCTTCTTCCCTTGGGCTTATATGGCCTGTCTTAGCTTGTGGGCTACCCCAGAGTGTTGGGCCCCCACTAGAGAATAATCCCATAGTAAATTGTCTAAGTACCGTGACTTGTTCCCCTCCTTAGGAAGGAGGAGTATACATGTTAAGTCTGCATCGCCGTATGGCGCATCCGCATGACCCATGTGCATCATAGTGTGACTGGATTGCATTTGTGCGTGGTCATAGAGATGATATGGCAAAGGGATGGAGTTTCCCTCTTATGTACATCCAGTGCTTGGAGCTGGTGCATGATCTATATGCGTGACTCATGCATTGGCATCGCATTTCATGTCAGTATCGCCCTTGCTTCATCATTGCCTTGCCTCCACAGGGACATTCGTGGATGGCCGTATTTATGGACACCGAAAATATATTATCTTGAGCATTTGGGGCACGTTGGATATCCCTAAGTAAAAGCCCTTAAACCTTCAAGGTACCTGGAAGACGCCTCAACGCCGTGACCGAGTGGAAACCATGAGCGCCCGAGTGTCTTACACCGATAGACTGCGTCTCCCACTGTCGTGTAGTTGGTTGAGATGGGATGTGGCCTTATCCACCTGAGTGAGAGAGCATTGCTAGGCTGAGTCTGACCAGCTCGTAAATGGGTCCGCTACCGTCGAGCCTCGTTGGTTATTGGCTGTCCATAGGCAGGTAGTGTGGTCTCTTACGCTCGCCTGACTGTGCGGCTTGGAGAGCGATAGTCATCCTGCAGTGCATTAGACCCCGGCGGTACTCCTTGTGATGGAAACGTATTAGACACGTGGACTGGTTATGAGCATTGGCATCTCCTTGCATTTGCATAGCCTTGGTATGGCTTCTTGCATTCTTGGCAGCCTTGGTAGGCTTGTGGCACTGGCACTGATCATATTTCCTTTCTGCATTCCTTATTATTCTTCTGTGCACCATTATCACACACTTTCACCACCCTCTAAGTTTTCTATAAGCTTATGCACGATTGACGCGTGCAGGAGATCCTAGGTCAGCGTCTTAGCAGCGGAGCTTGGATAGGTGTTGAGCCGAGGACCCCAGTGTTGCAGATCTTCTTCCTTCTTCTTTTGTCATCAGATGTATTTCCTTTTAGCATTGTATCTAAAATTCAAATTTATAGTGGATTTTGCTGTGTGTTCCTTTGTTATTTCTGAGAGTTACTTGTTGTGATCTTGGGTATGCTCGTATTGGAATAGATATACGGTTATGAAAATCCTCCTTGTATGATCCCAGGATCGGAACCTGCCCCAGGAGTCGAGAATGGGGTACTACGGAGGCTGTTGCGTCCAGAACCGGATATCAGGTTCCTTGTGAGTCTGGTTACCGAATTTGGGGCGTGACAGGAGTTGATATTAGAACATAGCAAGTAATTCTGGAATAACTTGGGATAACATCGTATATCTGCTGCGAGCCTAGGACAAGTAGTGTCCCGAGGACCTTCCTTTCGTTTGAGCCTGCAATATTTTAACCTTATATGTCGTCGTCCTTATTTTCTGTAGATGATGCCGCCTAAGCGGGGCGCTCGTGGCCGTGGTGCTTCGTGGTGTCCCTGGTCATGGTTCTCATCCTGCTTCGACGACCTGTGCTCCCCGAGTGCACTCCGTTCCCGTCTTAGAGGATCCGATTCCTGAGGTTCCGTTTCAGCCTCCTGTTGCGCCTGTTCCCCCAGTTGCTCCTGTTCCCCTGCCGCTTCCCCATCTGAGCATGCTGTTCCGGTTACAGAGGCTCCCGCTCCATTAATCGCACCCATGCCTCTGCCCGAGGCGAGTGTCGCTCCTGCTTTCCCGACAGTGCCAATCGGTGCCGAGCATTTTCAGCAGTTGATGCAGCTTGTCGCTGCTGTGTTGCAGACTCGTGAGCCTGCAGCTGTTCCAGTTTTTTAGCAGAGCGATTTGCCGCGCTAGCGCTATTTTCAGAGAGTTTAGGCAGCACGACCCTCCGAGATTCAGGGGTGAGTCAGACCCATCTACCGTCGAGGCATGGCGCACTGAGATCGGGAGGATTTTCGACACTATGCAGTGTCCAGCTGATCAGAGAGTTTCCCTTGCTACCTTCCTTCTTCAGGACGAGGCCTGTCATTGGTGGTCATCAGTATTGAGGATGGTCGGGCCTCAGTTTGTTTGGACTTGGGAGGAATTTGTGGTCCGTTTCGACCAGAAGTTCTTCCTCAAGCATGTTCAGGTGCAAAGGGCGATTGAGTTTGAGACCTTAGTTCAGGGTGATATGTCGGTGTCGCAATATGAGGCCTGTTTCTTGGCTTTGTCTAGGTTTGCTCCTCATCTCACCAGTGATGAGAAGATGAGGGCTCACCGTTTTGTGACCAGCTTGCGTCCCGCTCTTCGTAGCCGTGTGGTGGGACATTGCTTGGAGATGTTCGATCAAGTTGTTCATCGAGTGTTGGTTTATGAAGACTGCTTTATGACCCAGAGATTGCGAGAGCAGAGTTCCGGTGGAGACTGGAAGAGGAGAGCACCAGCTGACAATTCCCGACAGCACCATCAGCAGATACGTAGGGGCAGATCCGAGTTTAGGCAGCCTGTAGTTCAAACAGCAGCTTCATCATCATCATCATCAGTGCAGCCAGGCACTCCATCTTTCGGCCCTTTTTCGGGTGTTTACTATGGTTGTGGGCAGACTGGGCATCGGAGGCGTGATTGCCCTAATCCCTTACAGCAGCAGAGGCCACCGCAGTTGCCTCCTCCTCATCCTCCTCAGCGTCAGCAGCAAGCGCAGCTTCCGACTCCCGCTCCTAAGGCTCCTCCCCAACAGTAGAGGCAGCCAGGCAGGCCTCCATAGCAGAGACAACAGCAGCAACAGAGGGGATATGCACCTCCCCAATCTTTGGGACGAGTATACATTGCCGCTTAGCAGGGGTAGACTCCGGATCCGTAGTCTTCCGACTTGTTTCCTTTGCCAGCTCAGGGCAGATTCTATTCCATGCAGCAGGCGCAGGGCCAGGACCCACAGTCATCGACCGGTGGTGTTTCCGAGGGTATTCTTCTTGTTTCTGCTTGCATTGCCCATGTTTTGTTTGATTCCGGCGCTTCTCATTCCTTCGTGGTTGCGCAGTTTTGCCGATCGAACGGTATTCCATCAGAGTCCGCACCTGAGGCCTTTGCAATTCGACTCCCATGGGGAAGTCTGTCGTGTTGAGCCGTTGTTGCCCTTCTTACCCGATGCTAGTGGGCGAGATGTTCCTTCCCCCCGATTTGTTTGTGTTGCTGATGGTGGAGTTCGATGTTATCCTGGGTATGGACTGGCTTGCAGAGTATTATGCCGTCTTGGACTGTGCCGCGAGGACTGTCACGTTTCACATTCCCGGCTTGCCAGTGTTCCAGTTCGTCGCCGAGCCCAGAGGAGAGCCGTTGTCGAGTTTGTTGGCTTGTGTCGTTGAGGATTCTGTGGCAGGGTGTATTGAGCAACTGCCAGTTGTTTGCGAGTACCCAGATGTGTTCCAGGAGATTCCGGGTTTGCCACCACATTGGCAGATTGAGTTTCAGATAGATTTGGTGCCTGGTACTACGCCTATCTCAAAGGCCCCCTACCGGATGCACAGTTGGAGTTGAGGGAACTGCAGGAGCAGTTGGATGAGCTCCGGGAGTTGGGTTTTATTCGTCCCAGCAGTTCGCCTTGGGGAGCCCCAGTATTATTCGTGAAGAAGAAGGATGACTCGTTGCGGCTTTATGTGGATTACCGCGAGCTCAACAGAGTCACTATCAAGAATCGATACCTGCTTCCCCGTATTGATGATCTGTTCGACCAGTTGCTGGGTGCACAGTATTTTTCCAAGATAGACTTGCGCTCCGATTACCATCAGATTTGGGTCCGAGAGGAGGACATTCTGAAGACGGCTTTCCGGATGCGCTATGGTCACTTCGAGTTCCTGGTCATGTCGTTTGAATTGATCAATGCGCCCGCCATATTTATGCAGCTGATGAATGAGGTCTTCTGGCCGTTCCTCGATCAGTTCTTGGTGGTATTCATTGATGATATTCTTGGATATTCGAAGACCCGGGAGGACCATGTTGAGCACTTGCAGATTATGCTAGAAACCCTCCGTGCCCACCAGCTGTATGCGAAGCTAGAGAAGTGCAAGTTTTGGCAGGAGGTGAAGTTCCTCGGTCACATGGTGATCAGGGAGGGTGTCGCTGTGGACCCCTTGAAAGTTGATGCAGTGCGTCAGTGGGGCCAGCCCACGAACGCGTCCGAGATCCGTAGCTTCCTTGGTCTGGCGGGATATTATCATTGGTTTATCGAGGGTTTCTCCCGTACTGCAGCACCGCTGACCTGGTTGACGCGGAATGGCACCGAGTTTGTCTGAAGTGACGTCTGCGAGGAGGCATTTATGGAGTTGAAAAACCGCCTCATGTCCGCTCCTGTTCTCACTCTTCCTGATGGGAGTGAGGGTTTTGTTGTGTTTACCGATGCCTTTAGAGTTGGCTTGGGTGCTGTCTTGATGCAGCACGGGAAGCTAGTGGCGTATGCCTCGTGCTAGCTCAAGATCCATGAGCTGAACTACCTCACCCATGATTTGGAGCTAGCAGTGGTTGTCTTTGCACTGAAGGTGTAGAGACATTATCTATATGGGGTCAGGTTCGAGCTCTTTTCGAATCGTAAGAGCTTGAAGTATTTGTTTTCACAGTCCGAGTTGAACCTGCAGCAGAGGTGTTGGATGGAGCTGTTGAAGGATTATGATTTTGACCTTCAGTACCACCCGGGTAAGGCGAATGTAGTGGAGGACGTGCTCAGCCGTCAGCCACGAGGCCTGATGGCACAAATGATGGTTCGACAGTGGCAGATGCTCGAGGATATTTCAGAGTTTGACTTTGAGTTCGGTCTGCATTCTTCCATTGTTCAGCTTTCGAACTTGTCGATTCAACCCTTTTGGGTGGCTAGGGCGATCGAGGCTCAACAGACGGACGAAGCACTTCAAGAGTACTGAGCAGAGGCCGCATCCGTGGAGCAGTTAGACTGGCAGATTGGTTCCGATGGTAGATTACGCTTCAGAGGCAGATTGTGTGTCCCGGACGTGCTAGAGTTGCGTCATGATCTAATGACCGAGGCACACCAATTGAGACTTACTATTCACCCGGGCTCTACGAAGATGTATCGTGATATGAGAAGGCAGTATTTTTAGTCGGGGATGAAGCGCTAGATAGCAAGTTTTGTGGTCGAGTGTGACACTTGCCAGCATGTCAAGGCCGATCACCAGAGACCCCCTGGTTCCTTGCAACCTTAAGCGTTCCAATGTGGAAGTGGGAGCATGTATCGACAGATTTCATCACAGGGTTACCGAGGACTCAGTGCGGTCACGATATCATCTGGGTTGTCGTTGATCGTCTGACAAAGTCGGCTCATTTCATTTCGATGCGTGCTTCCTGGACTATGGACCGGCTTGCAAAGGTATTCATTGAGGAGATGGTGAGACTGCACGGCATCCCAATTTTGATCGTTTCTAACCGAGACTCTAGATTTATGTCTTAGTTTTGGAGGAGTTTCCAGCAGGCGATGGGGACCTTTTTGCATGTCGGCACCGCTTATCATCTGCAGACAGATGGGCAGACCGAAAGGGTCAATCAGATCCTTAAGGATATGCTCAGAGCCTGTGTGATTAACTTTGCGGGCAGTTGGGACGAGCATTTGCACCTCGCTGAGTTCGCGTACAACAATAGCTATCAGGCGACTATCGGCATGGCTCCTTTTGAGGCACTTTACGGTAGACCGTGCAGATCTCCTAGCTGTTCAACCGAGGTTGGAGAGCATCGTCTCCTAGGTCCCGAGCTTGCGTAGCAGACGTCAGAGGTTATTGATGTTATCAGGCAGAGGATGCGCAGAGCTCAAAGCCGGCAGAAGAGTTTTGCGGATCGTCGGCGTCGACCCCTCGAGTTTGCAGTTGAGGACCTGGTATATTTCAAGGTCTCACCTATGAAAGGCGTGGTTCACTTTGGTGTGAAGGGCAAGCTTGCCCCGAGATTCATTGGACCTTTTGAGATTACCGAGCACGTGGGCGCTATGGCCTATAGGCTTGCCTTACCTCCTGAGCTGTCCACGATCCATGGTGTGTTTCATGTTTCTATGTTGCGGAAGTGTGGGTCGGACACCAATCCTGTGATTGATTGACAGCCACTCAAGGTCCGTGAGGATGCTTCCTACATCGAGCAGCCAATTCATATTCTTGATCGGAAGGAGTAGGTCCTTAGGACTAAGGTCATTCCCTTGGTGAAGGTGTAGTGAGGTCATCATTCGGAGGCCGAGGCATCTTGGGAATGCGAGGTCGAGATTAGAGAGCGTTATCCCCATTTGTTCGTTGATTGATGTATGACACTATGTATGCCTTCTCTTTGAATTGGTGATTGCTATTTATATGATGGTAGTGTTATGCCTTTCATTTTGTCCTAGATTGGTCAATTTCGAGGACGAAATTTCTTTGTTGGTGGGGAGGGTTGTAAAACCCGACCCGAGTTCATGTGTGTGCATGTGTGTGTGTAAGTATGCATTTCATTTCTCTTGGTCCTACGGTCCTACCGGTCGAATCCAGGCGACCCGCCACCCTCAGATAGTGTTTGTGGTTATCCTTAAGTCCGGTCATGTAGACCCGACTCGAATCAAGCTGAAACCTATGCCATCTTGTTCGCATCGTCATTGCGGTTCCGATGACACGTCTTGTGCATCCATCCGACGTGTAGATCATAAGTTGTGTGCATTTCATTTTTTAGCCCTTGATCATGGTCATGTGGCCCACCTAGGGATGGTGTGCACGGGTTTCTATGTTGGTCCCATCTTTTGGCACCAATTTCCAACACACACTACCTAAAACTCTATTCCTACACCACCTATCTCTAAAACACCACCCAAAGACCTAGAAAGTCTACTAACCCTACAACATTGTTTCAAACTCCCTATTTCAATCATGACCTTTCTCTACCCAAGGCAAGAAAGAAATGATTGCTAGGCTTAAAACCTCCCTCTCTCTCTCTCCCCTCCCCCTCTCATTTCCTCCCTTTCTCATTCTCATTTCCTCCTTAGCAAGAGCGGGTGGGACGTCCCCACCTAGCCATCCCATTCCAGCCCCTTTCATCTCAAATTCCTCTCAATCCAACCATCCATACCCCATCTCACCAATTAATACATCATCCTTGGAGCCCTATAAGCTAGGTGAAATAAGTTTGGAAGAGATCTAAGGTGGGTGTACTTCTAGGATGTAGGATTTTCAATTCCATGTTCTAGATCTATTATTTCTTTCATATGGGAAGTTTAGGACCCACCAATCCATGGTGGAGATCCTACACCACCCCTTAGACGTGGCTAAATGGCCTATTTCATGCATGCATATCCCATGCATGGGGTTTTCCCCTTATGGGCCCCATCATGGAGGACTCCTCGGATTTCATTGCATGATAGGTCATCTAGACCTTAGAATCATAGTTGGGATGGCATCCCAACCATTGATCTTGATTATAGGACATGCATGTGGTTGATTTATGTTGTAATATGTGAATTAATGAAATGTGTGGTGTGATTGATGAAGGGGAGGGCCTTAATGTGGCGGAGCCCCTCCTCTTGTGGCCGATCCTTTATTTTTCTTTGATGTTAGCATTTTGATCATGCGTATGTGGCCCACCTTGTGGACCAACAAAAAAATCTAGACCATCCATGGAGGTTGGACGCCCATGGTAGTCCATCCTTAGACATGTGGCCCCAAAATCCACCTAAATGGGGCACATGCAAGGGGTTCTTGAAAATGGGGAAGGTCTGGACATTTGTGGGGCCCACTGGGGTGGTCCGCAACATGATTTTCTGGGGTTAAATTCCATTGTATATGACGTCTACATTTAATTCCTTTCAATTACATGTTGCTGTCCAGAACTGTCTGGACAGATTTTTGGGCCAACTTGAGGCCAGAATTTGGGTGTTTTGGTAGGGAGTTTTGTACTAAGTAATATATGATTTTTGAAGTTGTATGTCCCACCTTTGAGCATGCCAAATTTCAGCCTCAACTGACCTCATTTGGGTCCCCAAAAGAGTGGGCCAATATGAGTACCTTGCTGGATTTTCTGCTGTAATTGCAGCAATATTGTAGTCTGGAAACTTGAAAATATAAAATAATTTTTGAATAGGTGGGCCACTTTGGTGGACCTTACCTTTTACTATACGTATGTAGGGATGTTGAAATCAATTTTTCCCGATTTTTGGAAACCCTGGGCCCACCCCTTTTGGGTGCTCAATCAGGGTTTGTTCAGAATTCTGCACTTAGCAGGTTCTTTGGATAGCTTGTATTCCTTAATTTAATTAAAATATTTCTGATTATCCAAAAATCCTATAATTTTGCAGAGGTGTGATCCACCCATGATAGGACCTACCTGCCGAGTTTCAGGGTCAAAGGACCTCTGTACCGATCGTGGTGCGGGCTGGACCAGCCCACCAGGTTAGGACACCCAGGCTGGGGCGTCCAGCCTTGGTTGGCCGTCCACCCCACCTTGATGCACTTGTTTCACCCACCGTCCATCTAATTGTGGTCCATGTCGGACACGGCCATCTCCCTCAGTGGTATCCATTTTTGGAACCCTTTTGGATGTGTTTTGGGTCAATTGCCCAGGCCGATAGCACTTTTCACCCTTGGGACGCCCAGGCCCATTGAACCACTGCTGGACTTTCAGTCCAGCAGCATGGCCCCCCTTATTTATGTGTGAAATTCAATCCTTCCCTCTGGTGGGACCCACAGAGATATGTGGGCCATCAAGTAACTCATACTTAACCCTTTATGAATATTGTTATGCTCCAGCAGGCCCAAAATATGGGTGGGCTGGAATTTCAGCAAAAGGCCCAAACTTGCTGCCCATAAGTGCCTATTTTGGGGCAGCATGGCCCACCAGATTTGGGGTTGTTTACACACATATCTTGCCCCATTTCCTATTATGCCCTGGGCTTAATTAATGCACATTTGAGGCCCACCCCAGTTGGGCTTAGTTGGATCAATGTACATATTTAATTGTAGGATTCTATAGGTCCAGTTGGGCTGGAACTTTCCAGATAGGGCCATTGGACCTTTGGGCCTATATTTACTATGCTATTGTGATGGGTTTATGGGACCACATACACTAATAGTTGGGCCCTTGGTTGCCCACTAAGTTAACCACATACTTGGGCCAAGATTTGAGGCTCAATTTACTTGTTTTAAACATGAGAATTTGCCCATATGGTTGGAATACCGGGTTGCCCATTAGGCCTACCACAATATGTGGGTTTGTAACCTTTTTGGTTGGGCCCAAAACTTACTTAGGGGTCCATAATGTTGCCTATTAGTAAGGCCATGTATATTGCCCACTAGGGCCACGGATTGTTTTAGGCCTTGGCCCTTGATTCGCTCGAGTAGTAGCGGGCTACCTTTTGGGACCTAGTTGAGGTTGGATGTCCTCCTTGGTGGCCCTAAGGTAGGCCCATAGGGTGGTTATAGGTGGTTGAAGGCCCACCTAGACCCTTGTTAGGACTGCTTCTTCCCTTAGGCTTATATGGACCGTCTTAGCTTGTGGGCTACCCCAGAGTGTTGGGCCCCCACTAGAGGATAATCCCATAGTAAATTGTCTAAGTACCTAGACTTGTTTCCCCTCCTTAGGAAGGAGGAGTATACATGTTAAGTCTTCATCTTCGTATGGCGCATCCACATGACCCATGTGCATCATAGTGTGACTGGACTGCATTTGTGCGTGGTCATAGAGATGATATGGCAGAAGGATGGAGTTTCCCTCTTATGTACATCCAGTGCTTAGAGCTGATGCATGATCTGTATACGTGACTCATGCATTGGCATCGCATTTCATGTCAGTATCACCCTTGCTTCATCAAGGCCTTGCCTCCACAGGGACATTCGTGAATGGCCGTATTTATGGACACTGGAAATATATTATCTTGAGCATTTGGGGTACGTTGGATATCCTTGGTTGAAAGCCCCTAAACCTTCAAGGTACCTGGAAGACGCCTCAACGCCGTAACCGAGTGGAAACCATGAGCGCCCGAGTGCCTTACACCGATAGGCCGCGTCTCCCACTGCTGTGTAGTCGATTGAGATAGAATGTTGCCTTATCCGCCTGAGTGAAAGGGCATTGCTAGGCTGAGTCTGACCAACTCGTAAATGGGTCCACTACCGTCGAGCCTCGCTGGTTATTGACTGTCCACAGGCGGGTAGTGTGGTCTCATACACTTGCTTGACTGTGCGGCTTGGAGAGCGACAGTCATCCTGCAGTGCATTAAACTCTGGTGGTACTCCTTGTGATGGAAACTATTAGATATGTGGACTGGTTATGACCATTGGCATCTCCTTGCATTTGCATAGCCCTAGTATGGCTTCTTCCATTCCTGGCAGCCTTGGTAGGCTTGTGGCATTGGCACTGATCATATTTCCTTTCTGCATTCCCTATTATTCTTTTGTGCACCATTATCACACTTTCACCACCCATTAAGCTTTCTATAAGCTTATGCATGATTGACGTGTGCAGGAGATACTAGGTCGACGTCTTAGCAGCAGAGCTTAGATAGGTGTTGAGCCGATGACCCCAGTGTTGCAGATCTTCTTCCTTCTTCTTTTGTCATCAGATGTATTTCCTTTTAGCATTGTATCTAAAGTTTAAATTTATAGTGGATTTTGTTGTGTGTTCCTCTGTTATTTCTGAGATTTACTTGCTGTGATCTTGGGTATGCTCGTATTGGAATGGATATATAGTTATGAAAATCCTCCTTGTAGGATCCTAGGATCGGAGCCTGCCTCAGAAGCCGAGAATAGGGTACTACGGAGGCTGTTGCAGCCAAAATTGACTATCGAGTTCCTTGTGAGTCCGGTTACCAAATCTGGCGTGTGACAAGTTTCTTCTATTTTCATTCGTTTATGTTGAGTAGAATAGTTTGTTAAATTAAAATACACATCATCACTTGACATAGATCCTCGTGTTGTAAAATGTAACCTTGTATTTTCTGGCTATCTTCTTATCATTCTCATCAAAATGAAATGGCAAATACTTCACCACCCACCAGTTTTAACACCTTGCCAGTGTGATTCATCTAATTAGATGTATCATGTATTACTATACATACATAGCTACTATTTCCCTATTCTCCAAGCCCCATACAATATTTTTACTTTTCTTTGTTAATGAATTTTCATTAATTGGTATGATTAGATTGAGTTAAGTTGCCTCCACCTTACAGCAATTTTCATGTAGAAAATTTTGAACGTTCAAGCAAATGATAAGTTTCCAAG
Source organism: Magnolia sinica (assembly GCF_029962835.1). Taxonomy (NCBI): domain Eukaryota; kingdom Viridiplantae; phylum Streptophyta; class Magnoliopsida; order Magnoliales; family Magnoliaceae; genus Magnolia; species Magnolia sinica. The sequence continues at coordinate 101,163,783 of NC_080574.1, read as the reverse complement.
TGCATGCAAGTAAGGAGATCAAGCATTTCCATAGTGAATTACCAGCAGCAAGTCGATGTCTGAGACCTTTCAAAATTGTTAGGAGGTAGACCTGACAAGTTCCAACATATAGAATCAATAACTATAAGGTGCAATTTCAACAACCATACTTTGTACAGGAAAGAAGAAATCTACAATTAACATCTCTTTAAATATAAAATCTTCATGAAAAAATTATGATAGGTAAGCTGGGCTTGAACCCAAGACCTCAATGTTGAAACAAGGCCTGTCTACCATTGAGCTAAGGGCTCAAACCCTTAAATCTTCATAAATAAGCATGCAAATTTCAAACTAGAGAAATGTGGAAGAAGAAATTAATAGAAAGATATTGGGAATAGTGTACTTGCAGAAATTTCAGAAAACAAACTAAAATATAAGAAAGGAAAACATTGGACAGTTGTGATTGAAGAAAAACTATCGAACTTCAATGAAACTTAAACATTCATCTAAGTTAAAATTAAAGAAAATAAAAGGGTAGTAAACCCAGATTCCACATGAACAAATTCAAACTCAATCTTTCTAATTCTTTCAGAATGAGAGGAGAAAGGTTTGATCAATAAAGGTATCTTGTTCTTATTATATGACCATAATTTGTTCCTTCGGTCAAAAAAGGAATTTCTCCATTGGTCATAAATCGAGAATGGAAAATGTTCAACGACAACATGAAAACACAATTAAATTGGTCTTAGTAATGCTTGAGGAAGTGGTAGAAGAAAGAAATTAAGAAATAAATGGAAAAGAAAAAAAAAAAAAGATCTTTTTTTTTTACACATACACTCACTCACACACCCACCCACCCTACATGGGCACTCGATCCCTGGCCTATGTGTTGAAACAGTCTGTCTACCACTAAGCCATGGAGCCAGACACACACAAAAAAGAAGATCTATTATACCACTTGATTGGAACTCTTTTCTATCATGCATATAATGATGCAATTGTAAATATTTGACAAATAACGATTTTATTGAAGCATATCATGGGATTTTCTAAATCAAGTAAAAAAGAAAAAAGAATACAAAAAAGTAGAAAAGGATGAGTCAGGCCCTTCTAGTTCTTTAAGAATGAGGGAAAAAGGATTGATAAAGAAAGACCTCTCATTCTTATTATATGATCTTGATTTGTTCCACATATTTTGGTACAAAGAAGCAGAAGAAGAAGAAGAAGAAGAAGAAAGAAAAGCTTCTCCTTAGATCATAACCAAAAAATGGAAAAGGTTCAACAGCAACATAAAAACACAAGAAAATTGGTCTAGTTACACTTCACGAAGGGGTGGGAGAAAGAAAGTGCAAATTAAATGAGAAAAAAAAAAAGGATCTAATATACAACCTTTTATATCATGATATTTTCTAAATTGTGCACAGAGAGAGAGAGAGAGAGAGAGAGAGAGAGAGAGAGAGAGAGAGAGAGAAGGGTCAGGTTCTTCTGATTCCCATTAATAAGGCAAGCATTTCATGGCTAGCAACTTATAGATATGAGATAAATGATTTCATGTTGAGCTTTAAACACAATGTAGACTACACTCCCCAACTCTTATAAATCAGAACATTACAGTGTGGTGGTTAAAACCCCACTAATTTACGAGAATGTTGATAGATGAGGTAAGTCACTGACACACTGCACTATTCATTGAGAACATTCACATTACATAGGCTGGCTGAAAATCACATTTCTAAATGCATACATACTGTTTGGCTCAGCCCTACACCAAGGGGCTGGATGCGCACAAGCGAGTGCTAGGAAGTGTCCCAAGAGGAGAAAAGGGGCAAAAAAGAGAATTGCAATGCACATGCGCACACACTTTAACGAACATGCTAGTCTTGCAAATGGGTTATCATAAGAAGTGGAGCCATGTTGTTTCCGCGTCCTTGTCTAAACCCGCAAAGGCAATAAGGGATGTGGCTCGGCCGTCCTCGAACAAACGTAAATATGTCAAAGAAAAAAGGGAAGAATGCAAGAGTGTGTAGACTCAACTACAAGACCTCCATGCATACAGAGAAAGCAAACAAACGCAGGTGAGTACTTCACACATGTAGGCAATGATCGAATCCTAGCATACAAGAAGAGGAAATGGGTACCATGTGCACATAGGCGACAGCCAAATCCCTAACAACAAAGAAAAGACAATTTACAATGCGAGTGGGTGTCGGGATGCCGAACTACACCAAGTGACACATGGTGGACATGAGGCTGGGAGCTATTGCATTGCTTCTACCAGATGCAAAGCGCTCTCTCTCTCTCTCTTCAACCCCCCCCCCCCCCCCGCCCAAAAGGAAATTCCCTTCTTTCTCTTCTTAGATCTCTTCACAATATTCGTTAGTTCTTTCTTCCTTTGATCTTTTTTTCTTTTCTTCTTCTTCTTCTTCTTCTTCTTCTTCTTTCTTTTTTTTGTGTGTGTGTGTGTGTGTGTGTGTGTGTGTGTGTCTACGAAATGACCCTATTTATAAGGTGGAGGGTAGAGGTAGTTAGCCAATGATCAATCCCTGCTTGACACATGGTGCATGGATACTCATAAAAAGATGACAAGAGCCATCTAAAGGTACCAATGATCAATCCCTGCTTGACACATGGTGCATGGATACTCATAAGAAGATGACAAGTGCCATCTAAAGGTAAGTTGTCACCAAAAGGTGGGGTGGCGCAATGAGATGCATATCGCGACAAATCCCGTAAACGAGGAGGCACACGTGTCGATGCAACGGGCCCACATGAGGTCGCTCAAGCTCCAAGAAATGAATCTCTAACATGCATGCATCCACACAATGAACGACCAGGATGTGTCAAGCATGATGCAGGTGCTTGTGTGCGAGAATGCAGAGTTGTGTAAAAATGGTAAAGATGCAACGGGTCGAAAGGCCAGGAGGGTAGCACCCCATACTGCAAGCATCTAGGAGCAATGGTATGAAGATGAAAGAGTCATAAGAAACTCACTAGAATCACAAACACAATGGAGGGGTGATGATCGCTTTGCTTAAGGCATCTAATGAATATCACACGCATATGAAAATGTCATTGGGCTTGGGGTTAATGACTTGAACTTAGAGTCTCTACTGTAATTGTTTGCCCTAAAAAAAAAGGTAGTAATGGCTTGTTGAGACCTCAGGGGAGTAACAGGGCCAAGAGAATAGTGACCTATAACCAGTGTCGAGGTATCAGTATTGCTACAAGTTTCGTTGGTTGGGGATATGGAAACAATGTCGATATCGCCAATAATATCACCGATAATCGGAAATGCGGGAAAACATGGGAAAAACTGTATAATTTTCGGCGAAACTCTAGGAGATGTTAAAATACACTTATCTACATATTTGGGAATAAAAATTTGCAAAAAAAAAAAAAAAAGAAGAAGAATTCATAATAGGCTTCCATTTAATGGAGGCTTAAAAGCACGTGTCGTCGTAAGACACAGTCTAACCATCCCATCCATCTCATCGAACCATCCAAATATCCATCAGTATTGCATAATATCGACAACTCATGATATTTTGCCAAGAAATCATCAACAACTAAAAAGGAAACAAAAGATTGTGGTCTTGATATCGCACATGTTGCGATAATGATAATATTGAGATATTATTAATATTAGCAACAGCAAATTGAAAACTGCATGCAACAATGTGCTCATAAAAAAAAAAAACTGAAATAGACTTTTTTAATAAACAAACTTTCTGTGATATCTCTACGTTGATTATATTATTGAAATATCGCCGATATACTTGTGATATGAGCGTCATGGTGTCAATTAGAATTTACACAGTAAAAAATATTAGCGATACATTGGCGATATCCATACAATGACAATACAAGTGATGCCTGGAATTTACACAATTGAAAATATTGGCGATATTGATACATTGGTGATACTTAGGACATTGTTGATGCCTGGAATTTCTAATACTACCAATGTCATCGGTATCGTTACTAGTGTTATCGGTATCACCAAGCTAGAGATAATGATAATATCGGAGATAATTTAAATAATGACTATAACCAACAAAGGTCTCAGAGGCTAGGAATGTGAACAACTTGAGTGGCAACTAAAGCATCCTCTAGAGTGGCACTGTAGGAGTAAGACAACCTCGGCAACCAACCCTGAAGCAACCTTCACAAACCTCAAGGCACATGACATTTATGGGCCACAATGCAAACAAGCTCCACGCACCTCCACTCAAACAACTCTAGTGTGCCTTAGCATAGACAAGCACAACACACTTACGCGTAGACAGGCATTACACGCACAACTCGAACAACCCTACACACCTTCATGCGGATAGGCAATGTGATCACAAATGCAGACAACTCCAACGCGTGACCGAAACGGCTACAATGCGTGACCACAAACAACTCCGTGCATCACATGCAACCGCATATAGCTCCAACACACGACTGCAAACTACTCACAATGAGCAATTATTAGCTGGAAAACCCTTATGACTATAAAGGTGTGTTGTGCAAACAACTATGAGACATGCGACTGTAGACAACTCTGCACATCTCCATTAAAACAGGCATGGCATGCATGACTGGAGATAGATCTGGCATGCAAGCACAAAAAGCTCCACGCGTTTCAACACAAATAGGCACATAACATTTGACCGTGGAGAACTCCAATGCACAACCGTAGACAATTCCATGCACTTCGAGGATAGAACCAAGGGGGAAAAAACTATACAAACTGCTTCCTGTAAATCACCACCATGTGTAATGGATAGAGACGCCAAGAACAACCAATTGCCAATGATATGATAACAAACCTCAATAATTCAACTTAGCAAAGGTCTTTTGATAGACCACAACATATGTTTCAGTAGATTCATCACTAAGTGTTTCAAATATTGTCAATATTATCAATAATATCAGCAATATTACTGGTTTCACTGGGCTAGTGATATCAAAACCCACATTATAACAAATTTCCCAATACTACCAATATTTTTTATAATATCGGCGATATGCAGCGATAATATCATTATTGCAATATTTTTGCCCAGGTCCTTTTAAAATTCAGGTGCATTAACAAAATCAATGATACTATCACCGATACACCATAAATCCTTGAAAATCAAACTAAATTCGGAAAAAAAAATCACAAAAAGCAAAGAAAATTCTTTTTTCAAAAAAAATTTCATGGATTTCGTTTCTGAGTGATTTCGACCAATTCTCTTGCATTTTCTTTAATCAAATCTTGAATTTGGGGGAGAAATTAAGAATAGATGCGTGCAAATTTGTTATGAACTCATTTTCGATATAATTGCACCGCTTTTTCCTGACAACACATGGTTTACGCTCCTATAAAATGTAAACATATTATGTATAGTTGTTTTTTGCAATATTTGATTCCTAAATATATAAAAATTGTCTTTTAACATCTCTTGAAGTTTCATTGAAAAATTCCTCCTTTCCCAATGTTTCTTAAAGTCTATGATATTTTTCAAATATTGGCGATATCGATACATGTTTACGTATCCCCGGTCATCAATACATGTAATAATACTGATACTCTGAACACTAATCACCAGCAATTGAGCCTTGTATTGTTCAAAAGAGTCCTTAGGTTTTTTTATAGAACACAATTCTTTTTCCTTCGAGCAACTCTTTCATGATATGCCTTATTGTCAATATGTCGTCTTTACACTTTAATGGGATAAGGCATAAAAACGCTAGGAGTGCTAACAAAAGATAACGTTGAAAGGACAAAGTATTGCGAAGAAGAAAGTTGCTTATATGAGAATTAAAATTGATAGGGCATCTAGAAAGTCAAAACTAAGCATATTAAATTACAAAGACATGCAACGACAGCGATACTACAAAGTACAACAATACATACATAAGATTATGCTAAAGAGACAATAGAATTACCTTTAAAATAATAATAATAATAAATTTGGTAACCCAGTAACAATATCAAAATAGGAATTTTCCATTTTCTCTAATTTATCCAATAATTATCAATTTTTTAACTTAAAAAGTTCAACAAATTGGGCCAATACAAGTATAGATATGCATTGATTCATATCGGTTCTAGGATATCAATATTTGGAACCTCATTTCTCACCTCTTGCAATGTTCAAACCAGTATTTTCAGTATCCATAGTATTAATCGATATATCAACTGATAATATCAGTGTTGCAATGGGGACATCTAAAACTCTTGGTATTGCCCAATATATCACAATATATCAGTGATATTACGCCATATATAAGGAAATCAAGTCCAAGCCCCTTTATGCACTTCCATTGTATCGTCAATAGTTAGATATGTATCAATGATACAATGGTTGTGTCATCTCCCATAGAAAATTGAGAAAAATAATGATAAAAAAAAAAAAAAACTTGTTTTCTTTCTTTTTTTATTATTTTATTTTTTTTATTTTTTGGGAATCTCTTCTAAACTACATTTTGGCAACTTCTTTTGAGTTGTTTCGAAAGAAATCTCTTCTTCTGTAACGACCATATAAAGGAAAAACATGAAATTGTAGGTAAACTGCTAGAACCGAAGCTTGGAGATACGTCTAGTTGTCTTAGAGGGGGGTGAATAGGACTTTTAAAATTTATTTACTCCTTTTGCAAACACTTACCTCTAAACACATAGATAAAGAGATTTAATCTAGAATAAGTGTGCAAACAAAATCAGGATAGTGATATACATAGTTGTGGCATATTATCAAACACGTATTGTGCATGAATTGTTTAAAGCATACCAAGCAGTTAATCAATCACAAGACATGAAGTAAAGCATTCAACACATTGCACAATGATGTATAATGGTTCGGCTATGTGCCTACTCCACTCCCGGTTGACGTAATCTCTTCTAAAGTGTGCCAGATTTCACCATCCAATGATTTTAAATCAGGTTAACTATAAACCTTTACAACCTACACAAGTTTACTAAACTTGCCTACACAAGGCACTTGATAAGCCCTACACAAGAGCTATAAGTTCTACACAAGAACTATAAAACAGTCCTACATAAGGACATTATATGTATTCTCCCGTCAGAGGTTTACGAAAGGTCTTAGTGAGTTCGTGGTAACCAAACTCTGAATCTCAATCCTACACAAGGAAAGGTTTTTCAGACACTAGGTGGACTCAAATACTTACCTAGAAGAGAGTGAGCCCCATTCAACACATTGATGAAGATCTTCTTGGTTGTTGAAGATTCTTCAGCTCCTTTGAACCGCAACCGATCGTAGATGCTTCAATGTCGATGTCAAGGTTGGTAGGTAAGGGGTTTTGGGTAAATCCTATCTAGTTAATGATGTGAATTTATGAGCTAGAAGGGATTCCCCAAATTTGAGCATTTAATGAATCCAGCATATTAATTTACCTTTAAGATGTGTTGTTGGAACATCAATAAATGCAGGAGTTCATAGTTCAATCCAAGCAATAAGTTCACAATGATTGCATTTAAGAATGGATTGAATGATGAACTCCTATGAGGGAAGAAGGCTTGAGAGGAAAGGTATTTACTCCTGGAACAACTCTCTCAAAGCTCTCTTCAATACTCACTTGAAAACCCTAGAAGCAACTCCCAACTTTTATAAGTAAAATCTCAATGGTAAGAAAATGGGTAGAAATCTGTCAGTTTCAATGTCATCGAACCTTCTTCGATGACATAGAACTTTGCATAAGATTTTCAAATAGGTGCTGGACAGTTTCTGTCCGATGTCATCGAATGTCCTTCGATGTCATTGAAGGATGACTCGATGCCATCAAGATTTTCTTAAAAAATACTCTGAGGTTGCTGGACTAACAGGGTTCATTTTCGATGTCATTGAAGGTGTTTCGATTTCATCCTGATTTTACTCATTTTCCTTTGAAAGCTCTCTAGACCATTTCGTCCACATTTCGATGTCATCGAACATTCTTCGATGCCATCGAGATTTGAATTTTGATGTCATCGAGAATTTATGCATTTTCCTTTGAAAAACTTACTAGACTATTTGGTATGTTTTACGATGTCATCGAACCTTCTTCGATGACATCGATAACTTTTCTTCGATGCCATCGAAGGTGGTTCGATTGCATTAAGAAGTTCGATTTTCCTTAAAAGCTTGCTGGAGAGTTTTGGCCATATTACGATGTCATCGAAGCTGGTTCGATGCCATCGAAATTTAAGTTTCGATGTCATTGAAACCCTTTGGTGCCATCGACAATTTGCAGATAAAATCAGTTTGGTTGCTGGACAAACTGGCCTCGATTCCGATGTCATCAAACAACCTTCGATGACATCAAAGATGTCTCGATGTCACTTCAATGACATTGACAATAACATAATTTCTTCAATATGATTCAATCTCCACAAGATACAAGTTAAGGTATTTAACATATTTACCAAGGGTTTTGCTAAGATGATTTTGGGCAAGTATGGACCATGATTAAGGGTTTTAATACCTAAGAGGGTTTGGTTAGGGTTGTGAGGCTTAATTTACCTTTGATATGCTCTTGAACTTCTTCAACTTAGGCGACTATTCAAACTTGTAATCTTCATTCGGGGCTTACTTGACTCTAAGACTCAACCTTCACGTTAATTGACAAACAAGAGCACTTTCAAAACAGACGTAACCACGCATAATGGGGGAGGGGAGTGTTCCAGGAGTTGCTCACACCCGTAGTAAATTTTCCAAGACTGTAAAAATCTTGATGTGAGTATATCTCATCGTTTTCCTGACTTTATCATGCGTTTAATCACGATTGAATTTTATGGTGATTTGTTTTTTGTGTTTTGATCATGATGAATCTCATATAAGTATCTTTTATAGTTTTCCAGCTTTCATCTTATTGCGATACATGCATGGGCTTTAATGTGGATAAATATCCTTAATTCTTTAATTTGCGTCTTGTTATCATGCCGATCTAATCTTCATGTTACCTTTAGATAGTTGGCGCAAATTGCTAGATCACGTTTTTGAATAAGGACCATCTTTCTTGATTCTAAGAAAACCATGTTGCACAAAATCTATACTTTTCAGGGTTTTTGTGAATTATTGTCCGGCAGTTTTGAAAATCATACGTATGATGGTTTCGAGTTTTCTAATCAGAGTAGAAATGATCGTGTGATATTTTGAAAACAATGATTTGAGAAAAATCATGTGTTGTGTGTTTATATATATATATATATATATATATATATATATATATATATATATATATATATATATATATATATATATATAATTGTGACCCATACTTGGAATGTCAAAAAATAGGTAAGGTGATTGAATTCATTGGGTTAAGAGTTCTTAAAATGTAACTAGCTAGGGTGATTCAGTCCCTTAGGTTGAGAGTCCCTAAAATAAAAACAGGTGGGGTGATTGAGACCCTTGGGTTGAAAGTCCTAGAACCCTAATTGGTACTTATAGGAAGTTTCATGGATTTGGGTCGGGTGGGTGCAACAAACCACTTACGTAAGCCAGGTGGAGTAGTAGTCTAACCAGCTAACATATGAATGGTCACTCATGGATTTGGGCTGGGTGGGTGAAAAAGACCACTTATGCAAGCCGGGTGGGTTTGAGAAAGTGTTGGCCAACTAGATTAAAATGGCCCCGATGTTCTGAACTTTAGTCTATATTAATTATTTGTGACGACTTTCTATAAAAAAAATTTTAAAAAGGAAAGAAAGAAATATAGTTGGTTATGTATTATCATGCATGTCACTTTTCAATGATATTTTATTTTAATCATGATCATTTGGAAACGAGCATGTTTTTTTAGCTAGCATTGAGATTACTTGCTAAGCTTTTAACCTTGCCCTTTCTGCTGATGTTTCCTTTTAGGAATAGGACCTCAACAAAGTGTTTGAGGGTTGTTTGCCGATACTATTCATATGGTTTAGTTTTATATATATATATATATATATATATATATATATATTTTATTTTATTGTAAGAGACTTGTATCCCAATTTTATGTTTATTTCCTGGTTGATGACATCTTTAAGTATTGGATGGAGTTCATATTCTTCTCTACTTAAAATAATATTATCTATGGATGCTTGGTAATAGTGTTTATTGATTTTCATTTTTTAATTAGTTATTTTATTTTTATTGGTAGGTTGTTGAGCACAAAATCGAGTAGCGAGCATTGGGTGTGAGATCTAGGTTGAGCGAATCCAAGTTCCGAACTCGGGGCGTGACAGTTTTGGTATCAGAGCCAAGGTTTTGGCGATAGATTCGAGCTAGGTTTTGTTTGAACAGTTAAGCACATTGGAGATAGGATGCACCTCTGTGTTGATTGCTGTTTGTTTAGTTTTCTAGTGGTGTTGCTCTTAGGTTATCTACTTTTGAATGAATTTTGATGTTTTGCCTCTCCAATCAAAGATCATGTTTGACCCGCAGCCTCGCACTAGTGCCTCTGATGGTAGTCAACCACTTGAAGGAGTCTTCCATGCTCTGGGAGACATGAATGCCATTTTGAAGCAGCAAGTTTGTTGTACAAATGAGGAGGCCGTGCTGGTCGAGCAAGACAAGGTCGGGAGCCTAGTGAAGGAATTTAAGAGGTTGAGTCTACCTACTTTCAAGAGTTAGTTGGACCCTATGAAAGTAGAAAAGTGGAAGACACAATTGAAGGTGTTTGCTGTCATAGGGAACAAAAGGTCACTTTAGCAATTTTCAAGTTGAAAAGAGAGGCCGACCATTAATGGAAAATGGTGAGATCGGCTAGGGAGGAGACGGTGTGGACATGGGAGATGTTATGCGAGAAATTCTATAAGTACTTTCCTAACAGTGTTCATGAGAAGAAGGCAATGGAGTTCATGAATCTCGAGTAGGGTAATATGATTGTGGGCCAGTTCCCCCGACACGGAAAATAGAGACCACCACACTCATAGCCCAACACCAATAGTTCTCTTCATACTCAAGTCCTAAAAGACACAATGAGAAGGAAAGAAAATCACACAACAATTTAATGCTCTAGTAAGACAAATAACAAAGCTCAAATTTGAATTAAAGTTGGGAATGTACAGGATGCTAGATAAGATGAGGGAAGGAGAAAAAGATACAAAACCAATACATCCTACTGGAGTGGAAGTCCCATTAGCAAGACGAACTAAACGATTACAAGTAGAAGAGGTGGAGGAAAGAAGACAACCGTGCATACTAGTCATATAGTCAGAGACCCTCGAATCTATAATCCAAGTTGCAGGAGTGGAGGAGGGATGGAGTGCAGTACCTGTTGTAGCAATGAATGAGGAGGCAGACGACTGTGATAAAAAGGAGGCAAAGGGGCCTAACTGGGCTTGAAGTAACTGGAGATGTTGATGTTCCATAGCTTCGGCATGAGTCATACTGACAGAATCAGCTTGATCTGAAGTATCCATAGGGAGACTACCAAGAGTATCGGATGCATTCCTAGTCTCATCACAAGTTGCAATGTGAGCAGTAGGACGGCCATGTAGCTTGAAGCATTGTTCTCGAGTATATCCTGAACAATTGGAAAAGGTGCACATAAATCTTCCATGACCTCGGCCACGTCATCTAACTGAGGCTCCTCCTCAAATATATGAACCACCACTATTATCTCTAGATGGAACGGTAGTGGAGTTAAAGGCAATCCGCTCCTGTGTCAAGGTTGGGGCCGACATAACTCACATGCAGGCTTCCTCTATATGAACAATAGAGTAAGGTGCCTAAAGTGAATGAAAAGGACTTGTAGCAACAAGTTGTGTCCTTAACGCCTCATATTCATTGTTCAACCTAGTTAGAAACTTGTAAATCTTGGCCTCATCTTCTTGCGACTTTCACAATTTTGGCACTACGACTATTTGGTAATTCGTTGAGGGGTTGAAAATGACTCGACTCTTCTCAACGGCTTTTCAAAGCCCCAAAGTATTCAATAATGAACATGTTCTCCTGTGTAAGTGAATACAACTCTGTGGTTAATTGGAAAATACAAGGCCTGTTCGAGATGGTTCCATAAGTGTCATTTAGGGACTACTATAGGTCAACAGCGGTATCATAAAAGAAATATCTAGAAGTAATGTTTGGTTTCATAGAGTAACCAGCCCATGACAATAGCATAAGATGAATCCCATGCATCATGTTTCCATGAGTCTCCAGATGAAGGTCTCTTTGCAGTCCTAGTAAGATATCCAAGTTTCTCCTTCCTAATGATATACATTTGAACAGAGCCCGAGACCGTAGAAGAAAGTTACTTCCATTAAACTTGGTAGAAGTAATCAAGAGTGGTCCCTCAGGGCCATGTCCAACTACCTTAGAGTATATAAATATTGAAGAAAAATGGAGATAAGAGGAAAGAAAGCCACACAACAAATCAAACAAGTACCGATGATTGATGGAATATATATTGACCATCCAGTGTATATGCTAGACCCAAAAATGGCACAGACGGCCCTATTTTTGGGTGAAAATGAGCATCGACCAGATCCGATCCTCCACGAAAGTACTTCCCCTATGTAAGGTACTCAAATGCATATGGACTGATTTGGGGATTTTTCAGAAAAATCCTAGAAAAGTTTTAAAAAATATATCTCAAACCACTCCAAAAAAATTTGGAAAAATTGTCATTGACCTCCTTACATGAATCTGCACCTAAGGGTGTTGGTTTTGATGCAATCCGATCCATATGATTGTGGGGTTGTTGATGTCAGACGTACGGATGCTGACGCCAGCAAGTTCGTTCGTCAGAAACTGCTTTAATCTTCTTGTTTCAACCTGAACTCGATCTCCTCGTTGAAAAAAACAGGAGGATTTCTATTGGTTTTACAAGGTCTTGATCGAACTTCGATCTGATGCCATGTAGTTTTTGTGAAGAAGAAATGGGTGAGAGACCTATAGAAAGAAGAAGTTTGAGAGAGAGGATAAACGTTACCCTCTCCTTTTTCTTATTCCTTTATATATGCAGGGTTTTTACAACTACTTACCCCATAACAAGCTATAAATGATATATTTAGAAATAGACCCCTATTTACAGAAAAGTCCATTCTAAACATAAAACACCAATAATAACAATGTTCCAACAGCATTAACACGAGTATTGTTAGATTCATTTGCAAGAAAGACTCTGAAGCCTTGCATAAACTTCGGCCATTGAAGGAATGGATACACCTCTCAAAATATAATCTTTTATCGATTGGTATTCTTTTGGTAATCCACACAAGAGCTTCACGACTTTCACATCTTCCCATTGCTTTTTCATAATAATGACATTAGAGTTAATGGGATGATATATGGAAAGCTCTTCCCACATTCTAGTCAATTTTGTAAAATATTCACCAAGGGACTTATCCCCCTTCTGTAATGAAAAGATCTCCTCGTATAACTGATATACTTGAGAAATATTTTGTTGCGAAAAGATCTCCTAGCAGTATCCCAAATATTTTCTGTTGTATTTAAGAACACCAAATTGGAACTCACTTCAAGTTCCATGCTATTCCACAACCATGCTCGAATTTGAGCATCGTCACACATCCATTGTCTATATTTAGAATCAGATTCTTCAAGCTTAGGTTTCATAAGAAATTGATCCTTTTCACAGGCTAAGAAAAACACGTCAACTGACTTAGCCCACATAAGATAATTCTTCCCATTCAACTTCATAGACATTATTGATGCATTAAACAAAGATCCAAACATTTCTCCAAGTGATGCAGGTCCAACAACCACACCTTTGAGTTCCATAGTCACCCCACTATCAACTTCAATTTATATAAAAAGCGCTGACTTAATAATGAGAACCACAATCAACTACACATCCAGAACAATACCACATAAAAAATCTGGCCCATTATCACTAGAATCCGCATCCGTATCATTCACACATCACACATAACCTTACGGATGGAAATAGTCTCCCAAAAATTGCTTCCACATGGTGTAACAAACACAATCAATTTTAAACATCACCTTATGACAGAAATTAGCAAGCCTATATTTTGCACTAAGGATCCTATGCACCCTTCTGCGAGCGATTCCTTCTACTTGAAGAACAACACAAAAAATATTATTTTCTGCACAAAGAAATGACGAAACAGATTTCCCTAGGGTCCGATCAGTCCCCTACAGTTTAGGAGGCCCCCAATACTTGATCCAGCAACTAGGGTTGAAAAGGAGGAGGTTGTAGGCAGGGGTGGCTCAACATTTTAGGAGGCCTTAGGCAAGTCATAAAAATGAGGCTTTTTAGTTTTAAAAATAAAAAATAATAATAAATTCAAAATTAAACCATAAATTTGCTTCTTGCCTTTTTAGATGCAAAATTACTAATTAAACTTTTGTATTCAAGTTTTACCCAATAAATCAGTTTCAATAGATAAGATTGCTAAACCGTTTAATCTATCTTGAGACATAATTGTTCGTAAATAATTTTTTATAATCTTTAGTTTTGAAAAACTTCTTTCTATAGATGCAACTGTAATAGGTATGGTAAGTATTATTCTATACGCAATAAAACAATTTGGAAAACAATCTAGTTCTTTTATTAGATTAAGTATTTCAATTGGAGTATTAATTTCTGTTTTTGCAACTTCTTTTAAAACTTTTAATTCCGAAAATAAATCCAAACCATCAATATTAGAATGCATGTCATGCTTAAGAAAATTTTCAAGATCGAGACATTTTTTTTTCTAAAGCGCAATCATCAAAAGATCTTAATCTTTCAAGACCAAACAAAAAGCCGAATATGTCATCATACTTTGAAAATAGTTCAAATCTATCTTGCATGAAAGATATTGTTTGATCTACAATATAATAAAAATAATCAATTTTGAAAGATTCCTCTGCTGACTTCATCATCTCATCATCATTTTCTTCATTTTGATCGAATTGTTTTTTCCTATGAATGACACGCTTTTTACGGAATATAGTTTCTATATCCATCTCAACTGCAACTTTTTTAGATAAATCCAAAGCAGATTTAAAACCATTTTCTTCGTAGTTTTTGAAATAAATAATAAGTCCCTTTAATTTATCCATAGCAAGATCTATACGCATATTTTCAAGTTGTAAGCTCTTACTAACGGAATTTACAGCAAACAATATCTCATACTAGATATTAATTCCCAATAGAAATTCAAAATTTTCAATCTCATAGGTTGCTAAGCATTTGGCTTCACTCCTTGTCTTAGGATCTTTACTAACTTCTGCTAATTTCAATAAAGCATCCCTTATTTTTTGGGCCTGAAATTTTAGAGCTTTCACACTTTCAATGTGACTTTCCCAACGTGTTTGGGACAAAGGTTTAGGAGTCAAAGTAATATACTCTAATAAAACTTTTCATCTATTTGTAGAAAAAGCAAATAAAGAATATATACGTTGTACTACTCCAAAAAATGATATTGCTTTAGAGCATGAATTAGCCATATCACAAAGAACTAAATTCAAACTATGGCAGCCACAAGGAGTATAAAATGCTCTAGGATTTAAATCTAAAAGCCTTTTTTGCACACATTGTTTGTTACCTTTCATGTTAGATCCATTATCATAGCCTTGTCCTCTAACATCATCCACATCAAGATTATGTTTCTTTAGTGTACTTAAAAGTTCGTCAAAAAGTCCTTTCCCCGATGTGTTTTCTACCATAAAAAATTCTAAAAAGTGTTCATCAATCTTTATTGGATTTACTGAAGTATCAACACTTCGTAGTATAACAGTCATTTGTTCTTAATGACTTGCATCAGGAGTACAATCAAGAATAACTGAGTAATACTTTGCTCTTTTGATTTTCTTAATGATCATACTTTTGACTTCATCGGCTAACATCAAGATCAACTCATTTTGTATGTTATGTCCCAAGTAATGATTATGAATCTCATGTACTTGAACACGTCTAATATGTTCTTGCATTACAGGATCAAACTCTACTATCATCTCTATCAGGCCTAAAAAGTTCCCATTATTATCTTCATATAATTTTTCCTTCTTCCCCCGAAACGCAAGATTGTTTCTAGCTAACGTCTTCACTACAGCAATGATTCTAACAAGAATTTTTTCCCAATGTTCTTTCTCCTTGTTAATTCGATCCTGGACACTCTTATTAATTATCTCATTTTTTGACAATCTCTTTTCCAAGTCAAACCATCTAGTCATATTGATAATATGTTCATTAGATATTTCATGAGACTTGAGCTTTTTACCAAGATTTTTCCAATCTCTACATCCTTCGTTAACTAACTGACTTGTACTATATTTTGAGCTAAACAATTTACAACAAAAAACAAAATACTCTATCTGTATCTATTGAATACACTAACCATCCACTATCTTGTTTTTCCTCATTCGGTAGTCTACGAATATAATATTCTTTCGAGAAATGTCTATTGTTTTCATTTTTTGGGAACTCAATATCATTAATTCTAATTGGACCTTTCTCTATTAAGATATCTCGTAACTTCGTATTAATTTCCTTCCAATGTCAAGGATCATAACAAGTGATATTTAAGATAGATTGATCATCACAGCTTAGACTATCTATGTATGTCTCACTAACAATTTGTTCTAAAATTTCATTTTGTTGTGTCACATCAACATTATCTTCTAAGTTCTCCCCTTAAGTCACATCAACATTATCAACTTCTTCTAAGTCCCCCCTAATACTTGGTTATTCACCTATTACATCTTGATTAGAATTTGGTTCCCTTTTGTCAACAAGATATTTGTTAAGGCCTCCTCTTTGAGGTTGTACTAAACTTTTTATTCTCCTTTTTTTCTTGAGTTTTCATATCCAGATGCATATTTTCTACTAGTCATTTTAAAGATTAACAAGTTGACACAAATAAGGAATAATAATAATAGATAAACAAAAGCTAATTGAAATATAAATTCTTGAACAATAGAACTTGACGAATCCTAGTTTTGTTGGAGCAGCAACAACCAACGGATCAAGACTCTGAGAAGTTGATTTGCCGATTATCTGAGAAAGTTGTTTTGCAGATATTGTTTAGTCAAAAAGTAGGAAATACTTTGAGATTGAGAAGCTGCTTTGCTTAGCAAAAAAGTCGGTTGTGTTGTGCGATTGTTTTGCTGTTTAGCAAAAAGAACAATCCGTGGATTAGATAATGAACAGTTCAGTAGCCAAGAGGCTACTTAAGTGACGTGATGAAATAGGATTGGTTGGATGCTAAGAGTCTGTTGCCTTACAATTAATGCTCTTTTCCGTTGGAGCTCTGTTAGGCTTCTCTCTTCGTTTGGTAGTGCACGTGCTCTGTTAGGCTTCTCTCTCCGTTTGGCAGTGCATGCACTCGACCATGAAATGGTAAACGCTCTTTCCGTTGGACCATGATGTATATATTGTATCCACACTGCCCATTCATTTCGCGAGATCATTTTAGGGCATAATCCAAAGAGTGAGAAAGATCCAAATTTCAAGTGCACCCCACCACAAAAAACAATGGGGATTGAATGCTTACCATTAAAACCTCTTTAGGCCATAGAAGCTTTCGATCAAGCTAATATTTATGCTTTACCTTATTCCATATCTTTTTTAACTTATAAAAAAGTTAGATCTCAAATAAACATCATGGTCAACCCTGGAAGGTTTCAACGGTGGCCGTCACCGTCCCACTGTTTTCTGTGGTGGGGTCCACTTGAACTTTAGATCTGCTTAATTCTTTGGCTCACTCCCTTAAATGATCTCTCCAAATGAATGGATGGTGTGGATACAACACATACATCATAATGGGGCCCACAGAACGTGGCAACGTCTCACAAGACTCGCTCCCATCTAGTTGAGTAGCCAGCCTGCTTCCCTACCCTATATAATTTAAAGAATTAAAAATCCCATCCTCTATGAATTACAAAAATGCCGTCACATAGAATATTAATAGTAACATGTCTAGGTGGCGCCCACAGTGATGTTTTTGATAAATTTATCCCGGCCATCAGTATTTTTAGATTATGTTACGACATGGACCTAACAATGATATTGATCCAAACCTCGAGTGGGCCACACGGTAAGAAAAGGTGAGGATTGAGCTTCCGCCATTGAAACATTCAAGCGGCCACAAAAGTTTTGGATTATACTAATGCTTTTATCCCTGTAAGAATAACCTCATGAACCATATGGATGGCATATATACATCATGGTGGACCCGGGAAATTTTCAACGACATGAATTCCCCCCCTTACTGTTTCTAGCCGTACAGCCCACATGAGTTTTAGATCTGCCTCATTTTTGAGCCTACATTATAAGATGATATAGAAAAAAGGATGGACAAAGTGGATTTCTCACAAACATCATGGTGTGCCCCACCTAGCTTGCCGTTGAAGGAAGTTCATGCTGATGGCCTTGGCCGCAATCCGTGTCCATTGGAAACGGAAGCCGGTTGGCTACTTAACCAGACCGTAGCGAGTCTGGCTACTTATGTGACGTCACCACATTCTTTGGGCCCCATCATGATGTATGTGTTGTATCCACACCATCCATCCATTTAGAGAGATCATTTTAGAGAGTGAGCCAAAGAATTAGGCTGATCCAAAGTTCAAGTGGACCCCATCAAGGAAAAATGTGGGACAGTGACAGCAACCATTGAAACCTTCCTGGGGCCAACCATGATGTTTTTTTGAGATCCAACTTTTTTATAAGTTAAAAAAGACATGGAATAAGATAAAGCATAAATATTAGCTTGATTGAAACCTTCTGTGGCTCAAAGAGGTTTTAATGGCAAGCATTCAATCCCCATTGTTTTCTACAGTGGGGTGCACATGAAATTTTGGATCTTTCTCACTCTTTGGATTATGTCCTAAAATGATCTCACGAAATGGATGGGCGGTGTGGATACAACATCACTTCAACAAGGGGCCAAGAAAAGAAATCACTTGAAAAGCGTTTACCCTTATGTGCTCAAGTGCATGCACTGGCAAACGGAGAGAGACGTGTAACAGAGCTCTAACGGAAAGAGCATTAATTATAAAGCAACAGACTCTTGGCATTCAACCAATCGGAAGCGGATTGCGTACTGAGTAAACTCTGTGGGGCCCACTGCCATTCATGCATTATATCAACTCCGTCCATCCGTTTTATCATATAATTTTAGGGCTTTAAACCAAAAATAAATCATATAAAAATTTCAAGCGGACCACACCACCTGAAACAGCGTGAATTGAAGTCTACCGTTGAAAAGTTCTTGGGGCCCACAGAAGTTTTAAATCAAGATGATAATTGTGTTTTCCCTTCATCCATGTCTATGTGATCTTATGAACAGTTTGGATGACAAATAAACATCACAAGGGCCTTAGAAAGGTTTCAACGGTGGAAATCAATACTTCCACTGTTTCCTTTGGTATGGTCTACTTGAGATTTTGATATACTTCAATTTTGGGCTCAGCCCCTTTAAATGATCTACAAAAACGGATGGACGGTGTGGATAAACCACATGAATTCACATTGGGCCCAACAGAGTTTACTCAGTACCATAAGAGTGTACTGAGTTACTCAGTACACAATCCCATCTAAAATAAGAGACTTAGGATTTGTTTTTTATTTTCAATTTCAAATTTGTAAATTAATTTTTAGATGTTCCTATTTTGTAGGCCTATCAATAAATTTTTTTTCAAAAATTTTAGGCTTTTTTTCTTCTTCTTAATTTTAATTTTGTTATAATATAGGACCTTCGTAATTAATTTTTTTTAAATTTTGCTATAATATAGGGCCTTCATAGTTAAGGGGCCTTAGGCGATTGCCTCACCTGCCTACCCCTTAGAGCCGCCCCTGGTTGTAGGGCCCAAATCACTCTTAGTACTGCTCTGATACCATTTAAATTGGTATCAAACCGAAATGCAAAAGAGAAAATAAAGAAAAGAAGAAGAAATAAGAGAAAGAAGGGAGATGAAAAGAGGAGAACTGCTGGCCTTATTTCAGCCCCCTGCACATTCCAGCCTCTTATTTTATTAGGGCTTCCAGCAATATGTTGAAAGTTACATAATACCCCTCTTAAGCAATGACTTCAAGGAGTAGCCCATGGGCCCAAACTCAACTAAAACCCAACCAACAGGCCCACTAACAAATAAAAACAATATATCCTAATGTTTTTAGAGATTAACATATTTTATCATGATCATTTGGAAATGAGCAAATTTTTTTAACTTGCATTGATATATAGTCACTAAGCTTTTGAGCTCGCCTGTCTGTTGATGTTATCTTTTAGGACAATAGAGTGCTTGAGGGTCACTTGCCAATGCTATTCATATGCTCAAGTTTATTTAATTTTTTGGTTTTATTGCAGCAGACATGTACCCGAGTATTATGTTTATTTTTTAAATGACGACATCTTAAGTATTGGATGAAGTTGATCTTCTTCTCTACTTAAAATAATATTATCTACAAATGTTTGGTAATAGTATCAGTGTTTGTTGATTTTCATTTTTTTTTAATTCATTATTTAATTTTATTGGTGGGTTGTTGAGTACAGAATCGAGTCGCAACCCCTAGGTGCGGGATCTGGATAGAGCGAATCTGGGAGCCGAACTTGAGACGTGACATTTTTGTGTGAAAATTGCGATCTAAGAGCAGAAACAAGCCTGAATCCATTTGGTAAGATTTTTGTCATTTTCTTTATTTTTACTTAATTATTTCCCTCATAATCTGTAAGCACAAGTTATTAAGCCATGATAATGCATAGTTTGCATGCAAATCATGAATTTGAAGCTTTGATTTTCGAATTTGAGGAAAACCGAAGAATTTAGGGAAAATCCCAAAATCCTACATTTTCACCCATTTAAATTGTAATTAGCATGTCCAAGAAAAAAAGATAGTACTTGTAGGCTGATCGATCTATAGATTGCCAATACTTTATTGAAAATTTATTTTTAATTAAAGAATTTTGAAAAAAAATAAAAATTCAATTTTATTATTTTTTAAATATGTTAATGAACCTAAATTGGCTTATCGACGTGCATATTTATGAGTGTAGTCTGATGAACATATCAACCATGTGCTTTTTATATAAAATTAAATTATTGTTAGTAAAAAATTAATTTCAGATTATTTTTTGCAAAATGCACTTAATACAATTATCATATCAAATTGCATATATATATATATATATATATATATATATATATATATATATATATATATATATATATATATTAGTATATTGGCATGGATTGAGGATATGTAGTTTTATTAACTTATATTAGTGAATTAAATAAATATTAATTGAATATTTATTTAAAAATAATTGAAAATTTGCAAAAATAAAAAATAAAAATGAGATGATATTGATTGTTGTCTCTAACATTTTTTTGTCTAATCTGGTGCTACAGGTTAGTAATGACTTTAAAAGGGTGGTTGCTTAGACATTGGCTGGCAGCATAAGGACCTAGTTCACAATAAATGACGAGGGTTCTAGGAGCCAATTCACAATAGCTAACAAGGGTTCTAGGAGCAGGATTGCGGGAATGTGTCTAGGAGTGGTGGTTCTCCCATTTGAAGGAGCACCTAGTAGTGGGGTATTAGAACATTGTGGAATGCCCATAAAGTTCTGAATGGGGTGACATTCTTAGTGAAGTGTTACGGAAAAGGGGTAAGGGTGATAGAGGAGCTGGCTGAGTGTGAGAGAGTTTAGGGAGGAGTTAGTGCGTTCGGATAAGGTTTTCGGTCAATTGAGGAGTACGATGACCTCAAGTACAAACGAGCAATTCAGGAGTCTTTGGTGGAGCACTAAGAGATGAACTAGATGTAGTGGGACTCGTCTAGGCTTTACATTTGAAGTGTCTACGGAAGAGGCTGGTGGGAGCAGTGGGGCACCGGCCAGAGGTAGGGTGGTCGTGTGAAGGTGGTAGCGATAAGGGGACGTTGGGAATTGAAACACCACTCAAAAAGTGTGAGGATGTCGAAACACACATGGATTGGAAAATGTATGGGGAAGAGGGAAAACAAAAAAGTGGTTGAAGTACTTGTTTGGTGGAGGAATTTCAGGGAGACAATGGAAAATATATTGCCAAGTAGTTTATTTATAGCCATGTGCCTGCTCGTGCAACTATGAAGCCACATTTTAAGAACATGATTGCTGAAGTGAAACGTGAGAGAATAGGTGATGTATGACACATGATTTAATGCTAGCATGCAACGTGGAGATTATGAAAGAGTCCATAAGGTAATTTAATTAACGAAAGATGCTAACCTACCAAGTAATTAAGAGTAAACAATAGGAAAAATAAAAATAAAAAATCTGATTTAACCTAAATCACATGCCCACATGCTAAGAAATCACATAAATCAATTAAAACTAGGCCCGATGGAAGGATAAAACTTCCAATTCAGCATAGGCATGTTCCACACTTAAGGGACATATTTGTAGGTTTTATGATTAGAGTTAGGAAGGGGAAAATCTGAAATTTGAAAAATTAGAGTTCACGGGAATTGGGGATTTTAGAATTAGGGTTTTTAGAAATTGGAGAAAATAGGAAATTGGGGATATAGGGTTTAGGGTAGGGTTCTGGATGGAAAATCAACGGGTTTTGATGGGGGAAGCAAAGGTAAATCAAAGGATTGAGCAGTTGTCCATACGATCAAGGACTCACATGTGTGGGTCATTGGCTAGGGTTTTTGGGTCCCCAATGGTAGATTTCGGTTGGGGTTGAAGTTGAATGATGAAAAGTTGAAGAAAAAGATGATTTGGATGGTCTTGGATAGGAAGGGAAGAAGAGAGATGAAGTTTTTTGGGGAAAATACCTCTTTTGGATAAAAAGGAAGAGAGAATGAAGATGATAGATGGAAACCTCGCACCTTCGTTGAATAGGGAATGGAATCACACCACATCCAAGCTCCAAATCACATGGAGGATTCTTTAAATCACATGAAGAAGAGAAAACACAAAGCTCTTTTTTTTTTTTTTTTTTCAAAATAACGGCATTAGGGCTTCACACACCCATCTTTCTCTTTTATAGTCTCAGAAAAGACCATTTACAAAAAGACTCTCAAATAAGATTCTCAACATAAATATGCTTAATAAATTAAAAGTTGTTCCTAACTCCCTAATGTCAACACAAATATAAGTTATACCAAAAATAACGAAGCATGTAAATAATCTAAACAAATAAACTATTTCGTGGCCCATGAGGGTCCACGATCAAGATGTCCGATGATGATGATCCAACGGTCTGATCATCGTGTCCACCCAATCCAACGGTCCGATGTGTCTATCAAGCTCCTATATGTAGCCCACGTGCATCTTCCTAGTATGGGGTTTTCAAAGATGCACAAACATGCACGTGAGTGGGCTCTTCAACATGGCTAGGAATGTGAATTGGGTCGAGTTGGCCCCATGTAATGGTCATCTAGCCATAAGGAGACTGGCTTAACCCTCCTCTGGTATGGTGCTTAGATGTCCTCATTAGTAGGTGTGAAGCCTCTTACCTCATGTGAGATTATAGGGACATATTTGGAATTTTGGATGATGGGGCGACAAAGATAAAGCAATACATCGAGAAAAGGGAGACATCTTAGGAAGGTGTTCTAAAATGGTAACGGTGGCTATAATGGCCACCACCAGTACCGTTATCGGCTGTTACGACCATTTTTTATTTTTCGAAAAAATTGTTACTGGGCCGTTATGGTCTGTTTGTCCTGTAATGGTCGTTACAGCCGTTTCGACCCCGTAATGGTTACCGTAATGTAACCGATTTTGAATACCTTGCTTGGGAGAAATATGAGGTTACACTAGCATGTGATGGATGGACAAGATCGACTCGGCTGTCCATCATAAATTTCAAGTCTATCATCGTGGGACGATCAACTTTCTGAGGTCCATTGATGCATCAAACGAAATTAAGAACACAAGCTACATGTGGGCTAATTAAAGATGTGATTGAAGAGGTGGGGAGGAATAATGTTGTACAAATCATCATGGACAAAGTGGCAAGTGAACAAGGCCGACTCAATTGTCCATAAATTTTATGGTCTACTATAGAAGGACTATCATCTTTCTTAGGTCCACTGATGCATCAAACGAAATTAAGAATGGAAGTTACACACATTAGTTGATTAAAGATGGTGATTAAAGAGGTTGAGAGTGTTGTGCAGAATGTCACAGACAATGGGAGTGTACTCATGAGGGATGGAAAGAATTGATAAAGAAGTACAATTTGTAATGAATCCTATGTGTGTCCCATGGGACAAATCTAATCTTGGAGGAGTCGTGTTTGAAGTATCAGTATCGCTACAAGTTTCACTGGCTAGGGATACGGAAACAATATCGATATCGTCGGTAATATCATTGACAACTGGAAATGCGGGGAAATATAGAAAAAACGGTGGAATTTTCAGTGAAACTTTAGGAGATGTTAAAATGTACATATTTGCATATTTAGAAATAAAAAATTTGCAAAAAGAATACATACCAGTGTTTCAAATAGCGCCCTTAGCGTAGCAGTAGCGTATGCTATGTAGCGTAGCGTAGCGTGGCCGTAGCACTACGTAGCATCCCAAATAGCGTAAATCCCCTGTAGCGTACGCTATAAGGGTCGTAGCGTACGCTACAGCTACGTAATGCATAGCGTAAGCTACAATGTATTTTTTTACTATTTTATTTATTATTATTATTTTTTCACGTTTTCTTTGTTTTTAATGTTGAGGAATGTGACACTTGTATTGTACTTGATACTTTTAACCTATGGGATTTTATTTCTTTTCATAATTGTGAATTGTGGATTCAATTAGACATTATTAATTAGCTATTGATGTGATAATTATTTGATTTGGCTTATATATGTGGATTGGCTTTTGATAAATGATAACTAATAACTTTTTTGAAAATGCTTATAATTGATAAAATGAATCATCTTTTAGGCATTTTTATATTTTTTTCCCCTTTTTTTCACTATTTATTATATCTGTCCTATTTTTAAATTAAAAAATAGAAGTATCATGTAGCTTACGCTACACGCTGCATATTTACGCTACACACTATAGAGGGCTAAGCGCTACGCATCACGCTACCGCTATTTAAACATTGATACATACATAACAAGTTTCCATTTAATGGGGCCTTAAAAGCATGTGTTGTTGTAAGAAATTAGTCCAACCATACCCTCCAGCATATTTAACCATCCAAACATCCATTGATATTGCAAAATATCAACAACACGTGATATTTCACCAAGAAATCATCAACAATTGGAAAGGAAATGAAAGATTGTGGTCTCAATAACTCGCATATTGCGATATCAATAATATCGAGATATTATCAATGACAAATTGAACACTACATACAACCATGTGCCCATGAATATTTTTTTTCTAATAAACAAAATTTTGATGATATCAATATGTTGGCGATATTATTGAAATATCATCAATACACTTTGATACAAGCATTACCTAGAATTTACATAGTCGAAAATATTGGCAATACATTGGCAATATTGATGCATTGCCAATACAAGTGACACCTAGAATTTACATAGTTAAAAATATAGACGATTGCATTAGCGATATGGATATATTGGTGATACTTAGCGATACATTGCTAATACCTGGAATTTCTGATACTACCAGCATTATCGGTATCGCTACCAGTGTTATTGGTATCGCTAAGTTAGAGATAAAGATAATATCGGAGATGTTTCAATAATATCGGAGATATTTTGAACACTGGGAGGAGATAGGGGATATGATAACTATTAGGAGTGTGATTAACAATGCGAGGACAGTTGCAAACTTCATTTACATTCACATTTGTCTTTTATCCAACATGCAAAAGAGGTGTGAAGACAACATTGTGAGGCCAAGGGCAACATAGTTCACAACTAATTTCATTTCCTTAGACAAAGGCGACACCACTTGCAAGGATGTCTGCAGAGGTCACCAAGTGTAAACAGGCAACTGAAACCCAGCATAATGACATCAAGAAAATGATGCAAAGCATGATATAATAATAATAATAAATAAAAAAAATTGGTAGCTTCATTGGGAAAAGATGGAATGCATGGCTATTTTGTCCATAATAAAAACTTGAGAAATATGTACTTCTATCAACATGGTTTGATGTTCCCTCTTCAAACAAAAGAATTTTGCATCAACTTAGAGCAAAGAAACCTGGTGATTCAGGTGACAACATGAAAATTTGAAATACTCAACATATCGAAAAATGCTATTTGAAGTTGCTTGCCAAGATGATGCTTATGCAAAGTTGATGACTAAGTGGTGTCCAAATTGATAATGTCCCTATGACACACTTTCACTGTAATACATGCTTAGGATTTCCATCCACCATATCTACATGCGCTGTGGTTCAGCTACAAGCCAAAAGAAATTTCAATATTCAAGATACTAGGAAAATAAGGCTAACTACTATGGCTTAAGAATAGATTTCATAGATCATAAATCAAGAAAAGTTCAGGATTAAGCAGACATGAAATAACTATCCAGTGTGCAAGAAGATAAACTTGATGATATCATATATGGACATTCAGTTGCTACGGTCCAAATACTCATGTCAAAAGAAAAGCAGTTCCTTCGATTTCCAAAAGAATAACAAGATGATAATGCCCAAGAAAAGTTCCCAAACAGAGTCCAGCAGTAAAATGAAATATCAAGAAAAACAAATCAAAGGCTTATTTGGTGGAATTGTATGCAATTTAAATTTGAACTTTAAGTATTAAGAAAGCAATAACTTTATCAGGTGTTCTAGATTTATGCAAGATTGCAATTTGCAAGTTCACCTTGGCAGTATGAATCTCCAGTTTCCTTGCATCAAAGATGATAGGACTTTCTCTAAATGACACACATGGAATGATTCCAAGTGAAGCAGCTTCCTGAAATTCAATGTATTATTCTGAAAGAAAAGATGGATTCAAAAAGGATCAATGATTTACTTAGCCGCTCACTGACCTCAAGTAAGGAAAAAGAACGCGGGTCATATTCTCCAAATCCATCAAGCAACGAACATAAGTTTGAGTGTCTAGAAGCTTCACTTTTGACACCCAGATTCTCGGTAAGTCTATTTCTCAAAGAAGTGTCATGAGGAAGCTGCAAGCATCCCAAAACATGTGAAAAGACCTCCATGGATGGTACAACACCAGCTGCAATTGTTTCACGATAAACCATTAATGCCCATGATGTCCTGCAAAACAGAGGATTAGACATTACTGTGAGCAGAAAAGTTTCATCGATGACTCCATACAAGCCCAAAAGTTTTTTTTCCTAGTTTTTAGTTCACTTATGTTTTCAACATATAATCAAATGCATAGCATATGCTTTGCAAACCATTCCCTTCACTTCTAGCATTTCTCACTTGTAGCAGTTTTGTTAGCCAACAAAGAGGGCCTTCATCTGGCAACATGGCACAATAAAATATGCATATTGGTGGCAATTAATCAACATGGATGACTTTTTGAGGTTATGATTCACTAAAAATTGCAAGCCATTGGAAGTTGGAACTTGGAAATTTAGGTCTTGTTATTTGTTGGAAAATTTATTTCATAGTTTCCATCCACCACTACCAGCTTCTTCGCCTTACTCCCAGCAACTCGGGGTCAGTTTTTAAATGGTAGAATGGCAAGTATCATTGGCTGCCTTGTGGATACCAACCATCCTCCTTTACCAGCATTCTAGAACCTGTCATGCCGAAGGCTCCTATTTGCATGCCAACATGGTCCCACATGCTAATCCCCAACCCAAATAATACAAATACACCCACAGCCACAGGGCAGGCAAGCAAGCAAAGGAGGGGCATGGAGGCAGCTACCAGAAATGCCTCTAAGCACATTGAACACACAGTAAGAGTTCACTTGTCTGAGATAATAAACATTGGTGCCCAAGTTGGCACCTAGGCAAACAATTGTACCACCATCGTATTGAAAGTGGAAAGGGCATATTCAAATAATTGGCCACGAAAAATAGCAGGGATGTTTACCGAACATTGTCACATTGCAACACGATCTTGCTCAACACTTCACTTCAGCATAACTATTGGGCATTACCCAAACAGGGGAACTCAAGGTTTAGTGCATGCAATGCAAAACAAGCTTGCCAAGCATAAATTTTATTGATATCTATTAGAGTACACAAATGTGTGTTGCAGTGTATTTGAGTGTGAGAGTGCACATATTCAATGATCATGTAGTGCACAATATCTTTAGAAATAATGGTGTATCTTTTAACTCTTTCATTCAATGTTCAGAGTATGGCTATTGTTACATGTATCGATGATCAGGAGAATTGGAAAGATGTATTGGTATTGCCGATATTATTGCCAATACTCAGAAAGATATCACTATCTGAGGGGAACATTGGGGAAACGTTGGGAAAATAGAGGAATTTTTCAGTGAGACTTCAAGAGATGTTAAAAGACACGTGTAGAAATACATAAATAAAGAAATAAATAAAATGTATATAATAAGTTTCCATTTTATAGAAGCCTAACCATGTGTAGTGAAAAAATCAATATAAAATAAATATAAAAATTTGTAGAAATCTAAAAATTTATAGCCAATCAATAAATTGGCCAACACTCATTAATATATAAAATTTCCACATTAACTAACAGTGAAGAACACATTTTTCAATATAAAAATTGAAAAAATTAAGATTTCCCCAATTTCTTTCATTTTTCACTTAAATATTAATTTTTTGACCACAAATCCATGTCAATGCATGAAAACCATGCATAGACATGGATTACCACTGCAGTCTATGCTAACATCTGGAAAAAAAAAAAAAAAAGTTTCTATGGAGGAGTTTTTGTCATCTTTGAGTTTAAGCCCGTCTTTATTTCAAGTTGATATTTTTCTCCACATCATGGGGTGTCGTAATGACCGTTACGGGGCCGTAAAAGGCCGTTACGTAAAGGTAACGGTGGTAACTGTTATACACTATGAGGTCGTAAGGGCCATAACGGCTGTTATGAAAAAAAATTATGTAAAGGTAACGGTGGTAACTGTTATACGCTAAAAGGTCATAAGGGCCATAACAGCTGTTATGAAAAAAAATGACCCGTAAAGGCCATTACAGTCCCCATAACAGCCCGTTACGCCCCTCGCAAAGGCTGTAATGTACCAGTAATAGTCCATGACAAGGCCGATATAGGTATTTTGGTTTTTTTGTTCAATTAAAAATTTTAAAAAAAAAAACAAAAAAACAAAAAAAAAAAAAACAAAGAGAGAGAGAGAGAGAGAGAGAGAGAGAGAGAGAGAGACCGCAACGGCCATTACGGGGGGCCATAACATCCGTTATAACCGGTATATAATGGTAACGGTGGTGGTTGTTATGGCCATTGTTACCGTTACAGAATACCTTGCTCCACATTCAATCTTTGATTCAATAAAACCATGACTGATTGAAATCACCTAAAGAAGAAATAAATAAATAAATAAATAACAAAAAATGGAGATTTTTTGGGTTTTGGAAAATTTCCCAAATTTTGCATATTTACAGATGTTTCCCCTGTATCAAAGATATTATTGCTAGTAATAGGGATATTATCGATGGTATTGTCGAGATCAGGGAACTTTTATAAGGATCTCAAAGTACCATTGGTATTTGGAAATTTTTACAGTTACGACAGTTTCAGTATCGCTGACTAGGCGATACTCATAAGATCACTGATATTTGAAATGCTAATTTCATTAGCATTTATTTTGAGCTATCTCTTGCCGTTAATTATCATTATAAATAAAGGATTCTAGAGGAGGAGATAAGTTGTCTTTTCTCTTCTTCTTTTTTCCCCCCTATTTCCACATGGTATCAGAGCCACTTGGTTGATCCATTTCGTTCTGCTTTTGGAGTCCATCGACCATCCCTTTCTCCTTAGACCTTGTATGACAACAAAAGCATATTAATTGATGTGCATTGTTGTTCTCTCTCAGTTGCCTTCGATGTGTCTCAAACATCCAATCTGTCATCTAACTTCAGCTCTCTTTTGGGCTTTTATGAAAACCAGTGACCACCGGTTTGTTGTCAAAATGTTCTAGTGCCATTGAAAGAGCCTAAGATTCAAATCCCAGGCACCAAAAGTGTTGTAGTCACCAAAAGAGCCAAGGATCTAAGTCCCGACCATTGAAAGTGTTGTTAGATCCTTAGGCAGACATCAGACATGCTAATGGTCCCCATCCTAGAAGTCCTCGAAAGTACAATCCACCTCTCTCATAGCTCCTGACCTCATCAGCAAGCTAGCATACATGATATACATGCTCAAGCTAGAGGGGGAGTGCTACAATATTACAATCTTCGATCTACGTTGCAGCCTATTTGAGTGTGAGTAGACATATATTCAATGGTCATGTGGTGCACAATATCCTTGGATATAATGATGTATCTTTTAGATTTTATTAGCACTTATTTTGAGCTTATTTCTTGTGGCTAATTATCATTATCAATAAAGGATTATATAGGAGTAGATAAGTTCTCTCTTCTCTTCTTTAGTTATGCCTGTTGATAGAGTGGAATAGTGGAATAGGATTCATGTAGCCGACCCCAATAAATTGGGATAAGGATTAGATGATGATGATGATATTGTGTCTGCACAGATTTGTTGGCTAAAAGAAGAATCACAGCACATGGAGTACAATGAAATGTAAAAAACGCAAAGCATGATTGAAGTCTAAAGAATGGATGGATGATCAAACACGGAGACACTCACAATATAAAAATATAAGCATAATAAGAAAACATGTCAACAACTAGAAAATTTTGACCAAATATTGCGGACAATGTGCGGCGACATTTCTGTCCAAAATAATGGGAATAACTTAAATAATGTAAAAGTTCAGAATGGACATCTTCCTACTAATTCAAAAGATACCATTTATTCTCAAGCTGTGGTTTTCCAGAGTTGAATGATAAAACAGGTTCGCCAAGAGAACTAGCCTTCTCAAACTTCCGCAAGCACAGACCTTCCATGAATACAATCACATGGCAATCAATCATAAATTTCAACAAGGAAATAACTAATACCGATATGACAGATAGCACAGGAACTCCCATAGATATTTAGCATTTGAGGTAAGCTCCTCTTAACACTAAATTGAGAGATCTGAAGCAAAGTATGAAACAGCGGCCATGATTTTTCCCCTCTATTACTCAATAGAAACCAAGAAAGAACCTTGGACATGAAAGGAATCAAATTTAGAATGCACATCCGACAGGCTAACTGAGTTTACCGGTCAGGCATCTGCACATAACGAGGTTCGGAGATACACCATCCTCTTTGGCCTGAGAAAGAAGCTTGAAGCCAAGTTCTAGTTCATCCTTCCTTCGAATACAGAAGATGATATTTAGCACCAAGAATGAGAAAGAAAATCCATTTATGAACTTTATCATCATTAACAATTACTATTAAAAGTCTCCAATAATTTACTTTTCACATGCTACTAAAAGGACGGAGTATGTGATGGCATTTGGACACACGCCTGCTTCCCTCATTTCCATTAGGACCTCCACTGATTTCTGTAGTTGGTCTCCATCACCTGTAATAATGTACAACTGATATGATACTCCACAAAAATGTTCTCCGCTATACTCATTGCTTCCCCTTTTCAGGAATAAAGCTATGGACAAGCAATAGGAGTGACATATGATCAATTTCAGAAGGACATAATGTTTAGCACATGATTAAGTAGAATTCAACTTATTAATATAACAAGAACAAAAATTTGATTGAAGATTTTCTATTTTAAGTCCACTGAAGTCCCATTGTTCAAATGAATTCATTCAAACATGTTACACACATCATCCCAAAATAGTTGATATGCGGTAAGCTTCACTATATGAGATGCATTAAGACCATCCCTACCGTTTCAAGGCACACTATCTTCTTTGCATGCCCAACAGCATAGAGTCAGAAATTTTCTACATGCTGCAAAGGTAGCTTATGAGAATTCACTCATGTAACTATAGTGGGTAAGAAGATAGTGAAGCTGGGAGGTATTATTCATTCTAATTGTCACAAGCAGCAATAGAAAACCCCAAGCAAACCTTTTTCTTAATACTAATGATGATTTTGAAAGAATCATTCGATCACTCATGGCAACTGCACAATTTTTTTAATCGCACCACACAATTTTGATGAAAGAAGCACAAACAAACAGTAAAAAGGAAAAGATAGGGGAAGTGTGGTTAGGAGTGAGTTGGTACAAATTAAAGGCTCTGAAAGGGCAAGGGGAAGGTCCAAAAGGATGTGGATGGAGGTGGTAAGAAAAGACTTGATCACCCATGGTCCAACTGAAGGTCCAGATAGGAGTGGAATGGTGGAGCAGGATTCATGTAGCTGACCCCAATTAATTGGTATAAGGATTGGATGATGATGGGGAGGTATGGTGAGATGTCATCCAACAGCCCACCTACAAGGATCAAGAAAAGCTTCCTGAAAGGCTCAAACCATCCTCCCTTTTACAACCCTTGAAAATGGCAAGCCCAGAGGCCCAAGATACCACTTGACCTTTCACTATGTGTAAGACTACTTCCAAATTGACGGACTTGTTATTGAACATCCTGTTATTACGATCCTTCACACAGACCATATGACTGTGAGAGATGACACAACTCTCTTTCTTTTACCTTAGACTCCCGTATTGCAGGCTTGGACTAAAGCTTTGAAAGACCTCATCATGGACCACAGCTATCAAACAAAGCCAAAAGAATCCTCCAGATTCCAACTGCAAGTTCAAAATGAACAGATGGTCCATAGGCTCCATGTCCTTAAAACATAATTCATACATTCATAATCATCATACCCGTACTGCGCAAGTTATGATAGTTAACTCTTTATCATTAGTGCAACCAAATGCAACCACTCTAAGAGGACCAGGTAAATGCCATATAGAGGCAGCATGAGGCCCCATAGTACCACATTGGAGAGATTAATAGGACCTAACTGTGAACATTCCTGAAGAATTAAGCTTCCAGTGCAACCTAAGTAAATCCTAAGATGAAGGGGGGAATTGACCGAATGTGATCGAATAAGATTTTAAAATCCAACATTTCCTCATCCAAGAGGTTCCTATTAAAACCAAGGGAGCAAACAACTGAATCTCCTAAACAACTACAGAAGTGATTAATGGTCTCATCCTTGTCAATGGAAATGCCATAAAGCCTAGCAAACACTTGAGAGAGTGGTCTGTTTCCTACCATGGTTTGACCCAAAGCCTGATACAACTCGTCTTACAACAACTACTTGAAAAGTCTTGGATGCCACTTGCAAGTTGCAATTGCCTTCCAAATACCCATCAATCTACAAAGATGAACCGCGCATAATCGAACCACCCTCCTAAATGCCGTATTTGTTGGATATAACCAGTGTTCGAAATATCGGTATCGCACTATGTATCGCACCCTTGGGATACAGATACGTATTGGTTATCGTACAGGATATATCGTTTGTATCGCATAATTTATCGCACTTTTTGGGAAACATGGGGAAACATTGAGAAAATGGTTGAATTTTTTAATGAAACTTTGGGGATTATTAAAAAAGCCCTTGATACACACTTTTAAATCATAACATCTCAAAAAAGAAAAAAAAAATGCACATAATAAGTTTCCTTTGTATAGGGTCCTAAGCTATGCGATGTTTAACTGAACTAACGCAACTATATTTAAATTGGATGCATGATGTTTATAAATATATCATAGTCATATATAAAAACACAACCAATTCATTGAAAAGCAAAAGAAGAACTGAAGAAGTAAAATTTGAGAAATATACATATCAATGATGGGGACTAGTTGTGGTCTAGACCCACATATAGTTGCGTGGTGGCTCATAATCATCATCTCCATCTCGATGGGGCTGGGCATAGTACTGCTGCTCCACAAATCGACAATATTGTGCCCAGGTCATAGTAGAGTGGTACCAGTTAAGATACTCCCTGACATAACGCTGGTACTCATCCTCTCCGAACTGAATCAATGCGCCCATCCGTGGGTACTGCATAATCGTCACAGTCTGTAACTGATATGGATCTGGGAAGGGCACATATAAAGCTCCTTGGTATCCAAACTGCTGGCCATATCCATACTGCTACTCATATCCTTACCCATATGCAGAAGTGAACTCCTGACCAGGGTTGAAAAATGATGTGCCGTAACTGCGGGAGTCACTCGTCACATATCCGCTAGGTCCATATCCATGCCTATACTGTGGCACAAAACTCGAGCTACTCTCCTGTGTTTGTGATCCAGATTCATGTTGTGGCCTGTAACTCAAGCTCCCCTCCCTCGTCCGTGATCCAAATCTAAAGCCACCTCGCCTGCCACGAACACTTGTGTCTCTCATGCATTTTGTCAGCAACTCCTCAAAATCTGAAAGTTTATGAGTCTTCTTTTTTTGCAGTAGCTTTTAACGCGTGTATATCTTATTATAAATAAGATGGGATCGTGGTTCTCCTGGACGAGAACCATGGTCAGGGTACTGCGTGGAATGATCGAAATTCTCCTCCCTGGTGAAAGGGCTAAGAGGCCTCTTATTCTGACTCCCACTCGCATCACCACCATCCCTGTTGCCATCATCATCATCCTTACTATCATTAGAGTCATCGTCACCCTTATCGCTACCATCATCATCACCGGACTCATTCCCCGCATCACTCTTTGACTCAGTCTCGGTGTTAGAAAATGTCTCCCCGCCACGTGTCCCACATGATAGTGACTGCCGCGAGCTGCCCTCCGGCCTCCTTGTCAATAGGTCAAATGCCTCAGCAAGAGACTTTTGCTGCTCTACATGTGCATTAACATCAATCCCTTGCGTCTTTGCTTCCGCAGCAACATGGGGCTCTGATCGCCCATCTGAGGTATCCAAGTCATCTGACCTAACCCACTGGTAAACTAGGTCATCCTCCACATCCTCAGCATATACATGTTGTCCGACCGTCATCAGGTCCAGTGGGTCTTCCCGCACTTTTCTTCTTCCTTCCGTGCGGAGCAGCCTCTCTCGTAACTTCATATTGTAGTGACAATACACTAGCTTTTAAAGCCTCTTATACCCTAGTCTATTACGTTTATTTGTGTGGATGAGGGAGAATGTACTCCAATTCCTTTCACAGGGTGACAAAGACACCGTCTGTGCAAGTACACGGACAGCCAGTCATTGTAACGTCTCGCAGTCAGTCCCGTACATGGACCACCATTCGCCTGCATATCATAAGATTCTTTCATTATTTTAGATTTTCCAAAATAATATAACAGTTAAGTTTACCACGGTAACTCATATGCCATCATGGTGTTCCTTGACTTCACTGCAAGGTGGCACCCAAACATTCCAACCGCGTCGCGGAATTTAACGATCTGTTGATGGCGTATAACAACCAAAATAAGTATTGAATGGTTGAGATGAAGATAATGAGAATGTAAGTGCGGAACATATTTACCTCACTACCAAAGGTGCCTTTCCTCGGACAGTCGGGGAATAAGTGATCGTACACCTCATGTACAGCCCTCTTTAATGAATTATCTTCGAAGAAATTCCGGCTATAGTGGTATTTGGGATTCAGGAAATACGCTGAAAACCAATATATACACATCAGTACAACCCTCGTTTATTGTTGCATACGGAAAAAATATATATATATTCATATAAGTACTTACCAGCCTGATGTAGTGGGTGAGAAAGCGTCTTTTCCCAACGGTTGTCTATTGTTGCATGCACCCACTTATATGCATTAGGAGCTTTAACCATGATGGCCTCTTTCATCAGCTGTATGGACGAATATAGTGACCCCATCGATGGATTTGTCTCATTGTCCACCATTCTCAACACCACATAAATGGGCTCTAGAATACCCACAACACCGCACACGCGATCCCAAAATGAATTTCCCAGCACCAGTTCCTCGATATGGTAGGTCACTTTTGTCAACCTCTTTTTCCATTCTTCGTAATCATGAGAGGCGAAAAGCTCTTGTAACCCCTGT